>NW_027656403.1:0-94141 GCF_964235325.1 Thermobia domestica
CTGGTACTTCCTACGGTAACCACTTTCGGTTGGAATGCATACCGCATTAAGAGTTGAGCAATTAAATAGTGGTAGCATCTCCGTGTTCCAGCCTTCGAACTCCTTTGTAATTATCGCATGATCAAAAAACCAAACGTCTTTAGTGCCAGAAATTTGAGGCAAAACTGAAATCACTTATCTCTAATGAAAGATTTCTAGAAACTTGTCCGAGCAGTCAAAAACTACCAACAAACGTTGTTAACCACTTCATGATCCACGAAGACGTATTTTCTATAGCAATGACTAAGCTCGTCCGCATCTCCGGTTTACGTTCGATTCCAAACGAACTTACGACTCGCCAAGTCATGCATTTAATTAGAAAACCTTTGCCTTCACAGCGGCTTTCAGCTACTCAACTGTGTATACCACGAGAAGTTGGGCAAATCTTTCGACGTCTCAATCCATTCTAAGCAGCAGGCCGTGATCATATTGCAGCTACTAAATTGAGATAAGCCCCACAAAAACTGGCCGTTATATTGTGCAGGATTTTCAATCCTATCGTCTCTAGAGACAACTTCGCGACATCCTGGCAACTGGCTACCATTATGTGTTACCAGAACCGGGGGAAATGGTTTATTTCCCCCAAACTACTGATCAATTAGCCTGCTGTATCACGTCAGCAAGGTCATAGAACGCCTTTGTACATTTCTCTGGATAGTCGAGGAAAATCATTCCAACTCTTCAATTTGTTTTCCGACCAAGCCTCAGTACATCACTCCAGCTTACCAGATCATAGCATAAGTTTGCACCATCTCATGATCAAGTTGATCATTATAAAGAAGTCCCTTCAGAGGAAGAAGAGAAATGTGAATCTTCCGCAACCGAAGTGCGTTTACCTCTATAATATTTTTACGAAGACAGACCAATGCTCGTGGCGTTGATACCAAGGCACAACAAACTGAATATTTCGTACACTTTACATGCAAAGATCATTCACCTATGGTAAGCTCATAGCTTATTGCGAGTGAAAACCTCGACAATGTGCTACAGATGTAGATAGCAAGGATTTGCCTTTAAAGTTGTCTGCAGAAAACTTTTAGTAGACATTAGTTGAAGACACTCTGGATGATATAAAGTGCATATAATTTCCAGTGCGAGACGTCAAGCAAATGAATGGAAAAAATGACATCATATGAACATATCCATTCCCGCTATTCCTGGTCTTTCTAGATTAAACCGAAAATTAGAGATTTTTGACCTGCAATACTTATTTAGCTACCGGGTCATTGTAGAACTGTAGAGCCTCATTAATATTTGCTGTGATATCACTGTTAACAGCTGGGGCACAGCCAAGAATCTTGTAATGCTAATCCTCGATATTTGAAATGCGCTGAAAAGCACTTACCAAGCATTGCACAAAAAGCAAGCACAAGTAAACTGCAACGGTTGCAACTGCCAAGGTGACCTCCGAACTTTCAAGACTGCCTGGTCTTACAAGCAAAAAGCAAGAAGGTATAAAAATAAAAACAAGACAACACCCACTTCTGACCATCAGTACCACCGATGCTACAAAAAAAGAGCCCATCTAATATATATGCCCAGCCACTCCACGAACAGCAGGCTTGCGAAAACAAGGACGAACCTAACCAAAACATCTGAGACAAAAGAATTTATTGAAATATTTAAAAGCTTGGATCTTGCAAGCATCTTTTAAAAGACGAGAAAAGAGCTTCACATTCTGAAAACAGCCATGGATGCCTTTATCAAATTCCAAATTTTCATCTATATCAGCCGAAATTTTCAATGATGGCAGTGACTAAAACATATCTTCAACGCCACATGTACTTACGGTCTTGGAACGCCAATCGAATCCTCACAGTGTCATGATTTTTTATAATTACTTCAGGAAAGAAGTGGACATAACGTCATTTGAAGAATCAAAAGTAACCTCGCACACAAAAACTAAGAAACTGAAATACGAGAAGAGAGAAAGGAGGATTAGTGATCTTCATTAAATGCTATTTACTAAACACTGTCTTCCACCTACCACCTCTACAATCCATAGAAGCATTAGGAATTACTCTCCACCACCACACTACCATCCGCCTACGAACAACCGAATTCACAGTTACAACCGGACGATGATCTGCTACTCAATTATCCCAGCACGAAAACTATGATTGCAGGTGATCTAAATGGAAAAGCATCCTTTGGAAAGGTTTTTAGGGGCAACCGAGTTGGAGACATCTTAAAATCTGGATTGCCACGACTTCACACCTTCAGCACCAGTTGAACCAATTTACTTCCGCAAAATAAAGACCGCCCAGGCCACCGTTTTGGATATGATTCTGTGTAATGATCACATTATTTTCCTCCTTATTTAGTGAACAAACTACTTACATCAAAATACAGTATATATCGAATTCCAGCATATGCATCTTTCGGATGTGCCAATGCCACTTACGATAATGGAAAGGGGTTGGGACCAGTATCGGACCTTCCTTTCAGATCTTTTTAATCTCCGAGCACCGTTGAACAACCCCTGCAGCTGTAGATACACCGGTCGCCAATCTTAACAGCCAGGATCATCAGTGCGCATTATCTTGTAACTACGAAGAGAGGAGGACCATGCCAGTATTCTAAAAATTAATACCGCATTCTTTTTTGGTATAGCGATAGAGATAGATCCGCAAATTATGGCAACACAACACCGCACGTTGAAAACCCTTTACGATAACCTTACTAGTAAAGTACAGAAGCGTCTTCGATGCATTTAATTCAATGAGATGCCATACTACCCAGGCTTACATAAGTCAGCAATGAATCTTAGGCAATTGGTAAAATTCTTTAAGGTTGCAGATAAAATCGACCTTCACCGCTCCGTGGCCTCCAGGGATTAGTCTACAGGAAGTGGATAAGGCAGCAGTGTTTGCCAAAATGTTGGAGGATCAATCTATTTTAACCGTGATGCATAAGGGAACTGCTCTCTGAGATTTACCACCTTCGGAGCGTATACACGCTCATCTAGTCACCACATCCTGAGAAGTTCATGGGATAGTTATACAACTACATCCACGCTCGTGTGTGGCGTGACGACTTGATCTACAAAATGCATCAACAGCAGTTTCCATGTATCCGTATGAACATTACCCAATCTTATCTACAAGATGGCACATTCAGGGTCAAAATCAATTAGGAAGTCTCCATGTAACACTCCATTACTACTGTAATTTCTCAAGCATTTTTCACATAGGCGGCTACCGGTACTGGAAGTACACTAACTACGAAAAAGACGCATTTTGGCGATTGAACTGCTTTTTCAAGGACTCAAAATGTCAACAGATTTTCGACCAAAAATGTCTGCTCAGTTACAGAATTCAATTTGAACCGAATCGCCCAGGTGCTAAATTCTTGCAGTGCTACAGTTGTGAAAGATTGGGAGATTCGCAGGCGTTATGCCGAGGGAAATTAGGATGTGTGAAGCACTCAGACTACTGTCACAATATTATCTTACAACCTCATGCCGCAAAGAATCAGGTAACTGCCAAGGAAACCAACCAGCTAATTTTCTGGTGTCCCATCTTTACGCAAGAAAAATAGAAGTGCACCAAGTCGACGGCTTAAGCCTCCACTTCCAATTTTGACATATTCAAAACGGTTTTTTCGACACTTTAAAGGAAATCCGAGTCCATCGCCACAACAGGCATTACGTCTACTATTCGCTTCGCTCAGAGAATCTCTAGTCACTCCATTCTGGATGAGTGTTCCTTTTCCGACTTTGGTGTTACTTTCAAAGAACCTATACAATTGTTTAAACGCCTCGTCATCTGAACACTTCTTACAAAACAAGACAGGATATCAAAAATGTCGCCAACCAAAGGATCAATTCAAGAAACTTCCACTAGCCAAAACATTCCTAGACATCTAGAAGATGGATCCGGTTCAATTCCCACGCTGGCATCTGAAGATAGTATACTGGAACACGGAAGGTGTTCGAAATCAAACCTTGGAATTTTCGCCAGTTCCTACCTCACCACCAAATTGATATAACCTTACTTCAGGAAAATTTTCTTATTTCGAGCACCAGTTGGAAATTAAAAAAAAAAAATCAATCGTTCGTCAGGACTGACCAACTCCAAAAGAAGATACAGTAATTCTCTTGAAGAATCATCTCCCAAATGAAGAATTAACTTCACCACCATCAGAATGCTTGGAAGTTACTGTTCTAAAGCTTGATTCTCACCAGGAATTTTTCTACATTGTTACAGCTTATAAATTACAACCTGGTATGCATTGAATACCTGCGCAAATTTCGACAATTTGGCACCCCATGTTCTCATCGCTGCCGATCTCAATGCTAAACATATTCGAATTCCAGGGTACGCAATGGAACGGTGATAAAGACATCTGTACTACCTTGATCTGGCCACGCCACCTATTGAACCAATTCATTTTTCACGCACCCACGGACATCCTGACATGTTGGATATTGTTTTGAAATCAAACACCATTATCATGTCTGGTAGAGTTTCCATCTCAGAACTCCATTCTGATCATAATCCTGTCATCATGGAGATCCAATATCATCATACCACTGCGGGACTGATACTTTCTACAGTAACCACTTTCGGTTGGAAAGCATACCGCATTAATAGTTGAGCAATTAAATAGTGGTAGCATCTCCGTTTTCCAGCCTTTAAAATCCTTTATAGTCAACTCTAGATCAAAAAGCCAACCGTCTTTATTTCCACCAATTTGAGAAAAACTGAAATCACTTTTTCTCTAAAGAAGGAATTCTATAAACTGTCCGACCAGTCAAAACTCTATCAGCGAACGTTGTTAACCACTTCATGGTTCACGAAGACGTATCTTCTATAGCAATGACAAAGCTCAAGTCTTCGGATCTCAGCTTTACGACCACTTTTAACCGAACGGACGATTCGCCAAATCATGTACTTAATTACAAAACCATTGCATGCACAGCTGCTTTCAGCTACCCAGCTGTTACACCACAAGAAGTTGGTCAAATCTTTCGACGTCTCAATCAGCCCTAAGCAGCATGTGATCATATAGGAGCTTCTGCGTTGAAATACTCCCCGCGAAAACTTGCCGTTATACTGTGCTGGATTTTCCTCACTACAGACTTTTTCGCTACATTCTGCCACTATCTTTAACCAGAAGCGGGGAAAATTTTTATTTTTTCAAAACTTCCTATCAATTTGCCTATCGCATGTCAGCAAAGTCACACAACGCCTCCTGTGTAGATTTCTCTGGATAGTAGAGGACAATCATCGTATTCCAACTCGTGAGTTCGCCTTCTGGCCCAGCCTCAGTTCCTCTTACCGGCTGATAGCTGAATCATGGAAAGATTCGACGACCGCGCCCAATCTTGGGCTTTTTTGCTGATGTGGAAAAGTTCGAGCGAGTTTGACATGATAGACTCATCTTCCTGCTTCACCGAGTATGATTTCCCACTTACCTGCTTGCACTCTTCGGCTCATATTTGCATGACAGACAGTTCCAAATTCGTCATGAGTTGTCACAGTCTAACATCTATTTCATTGAAGCTGGAGTACCTCAAGGGTAGTGCCTATCCCCGTGTCTATAATCTATACACAGCAGACTTAAAACCACAATGAATACGACAGTGGCAACGTCCGCAGATGATACTGCTTTCGTTACGAATAATTGAAATATGAAAATCGTTCGACGGGATGCAACGAAACCTGGGTCACTTAGCCGACTAGACCGCTAGATGACAAATAAAATTAGATCCACAAAAAGAATAGTCGTTCAATTCTCCAAAGAGCGAAGAGTTCCTCCTATACAACTATAATAATTATCTTCTGCAAACAAACGACAGGAAGTACCTCGGCATCTTTTTGGATCGAACATTTACATTCCATCAGCACATGCAGTAGACAATATGTAAAACAGCGACTTCAAGCATTTGGATACCTCTTGCGTTCTTGAGGATTTAAACCTCAGGTGCCATTACCACGCATTATATTAAAGATGGTTTTATTGACCAAATATTCCGTTACTTGAGTTACACAAATGAAAGGGAAAAACAAGATACATGGCAGCCATATTCCATTACCACTGTTTTTCATTACACTCGAGAAATTAACGGAGACCAACACGATCTAGAATTGCAGATATTCGAAGGCACGGAGTTGGTTTTAAAAGATATAAGCCGCTGGAATTCCCGCAATATTTTTGTTGTCAGCGCTTGGGTCAGGTACAGCAAACTCGCCACGCACTACCGCGTTGCTTGAAGTGCAAGGAACAGCACTTAACTGCTACCTGCACCAGAGAGACCAGAGACGATGCTGCATTTTGCTACAATTATAGTGGCAATCTTCCAGCGAATTTTCGCGGGTGTATCATCTTGAAGAGTGACGTACTCAAGCCAAAACTACAAACACTGCAAGACAATCTCATGTTCTAAATCAGCTTTCCAGACTATCCGTTCGTGCACCAACTACTACTACCATTTTTACTTTGTCAACTTATGCGTAGAGCTACAACAAGCTTTCCCAACCCATCACATCTCAGGTAAGCGACTTTGCTTCCTCCTTCAGAAAACTTAGATTTGTTTAAAGGTCTACAATTCCCACAAATACTACAAAAGTCGACTGTAACCACAAAATTCAAGGAAGTCTTAAGCACCATCACGAATTCACGACTATTATTGACATATTTGATGATGGCTTAAACTTCTTCGCTAAATCAACATGATTTGGAATTCTGAAGGTATGAGCCACCAAAGATTCGTATTTCAACACTTTCTCCAGGAATGGAATATGAACTTTGATTTACTTTCATAATCTCATTTTAAATCATCCATGTACTCCTAACTATTACGTGATCGGGACAAGTAGGCTCGGCACTAGGAATTCCCATTAAATGGAACCTACCTTATCGCTACAACTTCCGGCCATGACAACCATCGAAACTAGAGCAACGCAACGTCTGGCACCAATCTCACTACCCATCATCTGTCCATAAACTACACAATCATGCTTCCATACGACTTACAATTATACAACCTGGATCCACTAATGAACATTGCCGTTAATGTAAACATTAAGCAACCTTCATGGAACTAAACGCACAACTCGTGCTGGCACTATTTTGAAAGCGGCCATACCGCCTGTTCAACTTATATCACTTACGCCGCTGGAACAAATTCATTTTCCACGAAACGGAGGACTTCCAGACATACTACATATGATGGTGTATGACAATGTTAGTCAACTCCACTGAAATCTGTCGATGGCTTGGACTAAGATAATAATCCTGTCTGTGGAATTCAGTCACCTGAACTCAGTTCAACATTTCGAAGCACCGAGACAGAGAGCACAGATTGGAGTACCTGTCGTTATCTTTCCCAACTTGCAAACGGAATCACCGCTCACCAGTGCTCCAGATATTGATGAGACTTTCGGTTACTTCAGAGATCACCAGTGCTCTCAAGCTTTCCACCACCTCAAATAGTGATCCGACGCCCGGAACTTTGTCAGGAGAAGATTCTCAAATCACCTTTCTCATCCATGTGAAACGCTAGTTCTGCAAACTATGACAGCGCACTAGACATCTACAATCCAAGACGCTTATCAAGAAAATCGAGGAAAGAATGAGCGAACGTCTTCAATGACTTGCCATCCAAGCTTGTGAAAACAATTTAGCCCAACTTCCAGCCAATACCAGAGTTTTGGACAGTATCTCGATTACTCACTATGGCACAACTGCACGTAATCTCCCGTTGCATGGAACTCAAGGGCTCCTCTTTCAAGTTAAAGACAAGGCCGAAACTTTTGAGGACGTCTTAGAACTGTAATTCGCCCCTCACTCAGATCTGTATGACTAGGATATCCAACAAGTATGTTGTGCGTCTTATGTGCCAATTTCTAGTAATTCCTTGGTGGCTATCTTTTCCGATGACACGGATATTTTCACATCTCACCGTAACTTACGTTATGTGCAACTTTGGCTGCAACGATATTTTGATCAAATTCTAGAATTAACTTCCAAATGGCGCATCAAAATTAACGCAGAATGATTCAACTGGTTTACTGCTTCAAAGGCAGGGGTCATCCTCAACGCAACTTTGAACAATTAACAGAATATTCCACAACCAGGAGTCAAGTATTTATGCATATACTTAGATCGCAAACTTACATTCAGTAAACAATTCACCGATACGGCTCACAAAGCGACACAACCAATTCTCACCATCTTTAGTCTACTACATTATTACCTACTAAAGATTAGCAGTCGAGTTCACCTTTAAAACGTGTATGCTGACCCTATTTTCCCCACTGCAACATATCTGCAAAGAGTTTAAAGTAGAGCTGCTATGATGATCTCATGCCACTCGAATACCACAACTACATGAAGTTTTACATCTTCCTACCTTTACTCAGTCATGTTACAGCAATCAAGAAATTTCGGCGCAACCTTCAGTTCCGAAGATCCTCTATTACAAGACGTACGTCACTTGGGACCACCTAGAACTACTTATCCAATGCCAACACCACCGTAAAGATATCAGAAAAAAAATAACATATACATATATCAAAATGCTATAAGAGTAGGGAACGATCTCCGCTCACCATTACAATTCATCGCTAATAAATAAATGCAGAATATCAATGCAAATTGGAGGTAAGTGACAGTAATCGGGAGCTCTATACTTCAGTAAATAGCCAATTACTCTTTAAATTTGACAAAGAGCTGAGTCGTTCTAGAAGCATAACCTGCGCTTTCGCTTGAAAGTTTTCCCGCAAATTTTAAAAAAATTCCCGCTCTTAAAAGAAGAGTAGAGTGAAATAAAGAAAAACAAATGTATCTGGGCTAGCCTCTATCATGAAACCAAAATTGCTCGCATCCAGGAATGAGCGAAAAATTCACACTCAGATTTGGCTCTTGCAGCCATAATCCAGTCACTAGAAGCTTACTCAATTCACCGAGCTTATTCAGATGCCCAGTACGCCTTCCATCCCAGTGTTAATGGCCCTATAGCTAAATTATCATTTACTCCATTTGGACCGTCAGTTACTATGGAAAGTCAATACAAGAACTTAAAGGAAACACCACCTGTAGCCAGCAATTTCACGCTGCAACCACCTACTGATCACACATTACTAAACCGGAACATAGATGGTAAAGAAGCACCTTGAGACCACTGTAAATAGCAGCGCACGTTGCATGAACATTTTCTGTAAAACACCTGCCATTTCAACTGGAACTTAATTAATAGATCAAGAAATGTGTGACGACGACCGAGACGTCGAACACGAGAATTCAGTGCTACCAGAAGCAATGCCTATCAAGACCAAGTTAATGTATGCTTATGGGAACTACGGTGATTTTTAAAAGCCTAACTCCAGGAGTAGAGTGAAACCTTGCTCTTTAGTCAAAATGGTACATGAGATTTCCATACGTAACAAACATGTTGCTCTCAACTCAGCATCACTTGATGATGCAAATTATTGACGCTACTGAAACGCAATTATGTCTGATCCTTCTAAACCGAAACGTGTTACTTACCTTTGTGATGTTAAGAAAAAATTTTAACTTAACAAATCACTCTAGATCTGCAAATCAACCCCAAATTTTCCAAGCACAGGACTACGTTCGCTTTCATGTTCCACAACGGAGACACATGACAAGATTGCGGTCTACTCTCAGCAACACAGCATACCCTACACCAAGGAAATCCCAAAGCGACCACAACCATTGAAAGCAGTGCGCGAACTACCTACCAGTGAACACTCCAGATCGAAGTCAACTCGGAGGCATGAGAGCATCATTAGATGACCGTGTCCATCTGCTTCATTTTAGCCAAACAAAAACGGAAAATGCCTCCAATATTTACAAAGAAAAGGCGCTGTTCAGCTACAAGGTCCAGGGTGAAACATATCGCACCTATGAGTGTCTACTTTCAGATGCCATTGCCCCACCCACTCCCAGTTAAAATATCATGCTACGATATGCTGCCTAAATGCTTAATCAAAACTTTTTACATCGTTACCTCAAACTGCAAGTGCAAATGACATTGAAAACTAGAAGAAGGAATTTCAACGTTTCGTCATGGATACAATTCTTGTTGCAAGAGACATACTTGAATCTAGGAATCCAGTGGAGAATTAGTAACTATAGGATTGTTCGCACACATCGACTTAAAGCTCGGGGTGAAACAGCAACAGCAATAGAAGTCAAAAAGAGCATTCAAAAGCTCAAAGCAACCAAAAATCATCACTTTCTTTGAAATATCAGCCATTTTAAACGAAAATTTCTACAGTTATCTCACACTCAGACTGCTAATGCAAATGACATTGAAAACTAGAAGAACGAATTTCAACATTTCCTCATAGATAGCAATTTTTGTTGCAAGAGACACACTTGGAACTAAGAATCCAGTGGAGAATCACTAACTATAGAATTGTCCTCATACATCGACTAAGAGCTCAGGATGAAGCAGCAACAGGAATAAGAGCCATAATTTATACGAAAATGTACATCCTCCATTAGCATCGCTTAGGTAACCAGAGCTAAACTTCTGACAGTTCGGGAGTTTTTCTATTTAATATGGGTCTATAAAAAGCCTCCAATGCAAGTTGACATATATCATCTACGAACTTACGTCAACTGGGTCCTCAACGAAAAAGATATCAATGCCAAGAACAGATCCTGAAGCTCCTTGGTAAATACCGAACAGACATTACACTTAAAACCAATCTGAGTTGGATCTGCAAGGTAATTTTCCAACAAGACTAACATATTTTCCTCACCGCCAAGGAAATTCTGGACATGGTACTGTATAGCAATCTAACTATAATAGAGGATCGAGTCTGATTCAACGCACTTTCATCAGACCACAATCCCGTCACTATTCAACGCAGCTATTATACTCTATTTTTCCGTAGATCGTCACCAATAGGGAAGGCTATAGATAGCTTCTGCACGATATTCACACCAGAAAACCTCTAATGATTCCATTCAACGGGCAATCGACAATCTCACAGAAGCCATCCAGTTTCTAATCTCTAGCTACCCAGTGCTAACAGAAACCCTGTCACAACAACAGATGAAAACCGAACAGCAGCCATATGGTGACATTGAAAACATGGACACGGAAGCAGTGTCAGCAATTACGCACACTGCAAACCAAACAATTTTATAACAGGTTCTTCAAAATTCTAACAAAAATAGGCTCAAATTGTTCAAACCAGGTTTAGAATGACAAACGCATGTCCACGTCTTTCCAAATAAAGATTTTTGGACACTGGTCAGAACTTGTGACTTCTACCACATCAGACGCTAAACCACTTCAAGGTCCAAATGACTTGGTGTTCAACAATGAGGAAGAAGCAACGATCTTTGCTCAAAAATTGCAGGACCAATTTCAATCGAACGTGGAGCCTGCTAATCAACAGTGTTCCCAGAGTACACCGTTATCTCCGCGCAACACACCAAAACTCGCTCCCTGCTCATTAACTAATAACTCCAAGGAAAGCAAGCCATCTACCCAACAGCAGCAGTAGGCTCAGGTCATATATACTCCAAGCACTCAAACGGGCACTGGGGAACTTTCATCATCTGTGGACTCCATATAGCAACAATTCGCACTGGCCATTACCGATCATCGCATAAGCTCGCAACCATTATCATGATAAGGAAACCCGGAAAAAGCTCATTTTCCCACAAAACTACCGTCCAATTAGCCTATTACCGCCTTTACGTAAAATAGTTTAACGTCTGCTTCTCCGACACAACTGAAGTTCAAAACCTACCAGGTTATCAATTTGCCTTCAGAACAACTTTCAGCACAATGACCCAGCCGGACCAAGGAACTCCTACCTTGGAATGACCGAGCACAAACTGTCATGGCAATCATCCTGCCAACTACCGGGATTGTCCTGTGTTTCTTCAGGGAAAATAACGCAGAGAGTAGCAGAAAACTACCAACAAACAACCTGCAGACTCACGCAAACCTATACCTACTAATTTCACCTCTCCTAAGGATTTTGTCACTTCCAGCAAATACTTTTCCAACACCTCAAAGGCCAACTCCTCGCCAAAACTCAACCGATGGCAGCACCTCTTCAATTCCACCTTCCAATCAAACAAATCCTGCATCTGACCCTCCTTCAGAGATGACTAGCACTCCCAAAGTGTTAATCTAATTATTTAAGGATCTCAATCTTAAAAAGATATTTTCCAAACTCAAGACTGGTCTTCAGAAAATTCCAAACACCACAGATCATTTTGAGAAACTCACTTTAGTTGCTGAAATACTCATGGATATTCTTGATGATATCAGCGACTAACTCAGTCAGACGTCACCTGAGGATCGCTTACTGGAATGCAGAAGGAATAACATCACAAACCTTGCACTTCACAAAATTCTAACCTATCACCAGGTTGATATCCCACTCTTGCAGGAAACTTTTCTCACACCAGCAATCCAGTGGAAAATCAGGAACTACACTGTCATTCGTAGGGATCGAGCAACTCATAAGGGAGGCACTGCCATTCTCCTGAAACATAATCCATACGAAGAAGTTCCAGGACGGACATTGGACACCTTGGAAGTTACAATAATCAAACTACTCACGCCTCAAGAACCTCTTTTCATTGTATCTGCCTACAAATCACCCCCGAAGAAGATAAACATAGCTGATCTACAATAACCCCGACAACTGGGGCATCACGTACTACTAGCTGGCGATCATAACGTCAAGCACCCTTTATGGAACTCAAAGGTTAGGAATAGGAGAAGAATTACTTTGGAAGCACATCTTCACAACCTTGATCTCCTCGCAACAGCTCCAACGGAACCGACACATTTTCCAAGATATCAAGGCAATCCCGACATATTTTCCATGGTATTAGCAGCAAACATAATCATCACAAATGCTCAAGCCTCCATCTCCGAACTGAATTCAGATCACAACCCAGTTGTATTGAAAATTCAGCTTACTCATGCTCCATCAACCAGACTTCTTCCTATCATAACAGTCAACTAGGATGAATATCGGCAAATGCTTCACGATGCTCTAGACACCCGTTTTCCAGTTTCTTCACCTGCACTTATTGATCAACCAGTTCAACAACTCATGTCTTCTATCAACAGTGTCTACATTCGTTTAACACACCGGAGCTCCTCTACAGAACAGCACTCTACTTCGCCTGAAGAAATCCGAAAACGTGCTTTACTTGTCCTAAAGAACTGGGCCCGTCTCTAATGGAAACATCTGCGTCACCCTGCCTTCAAACACATCTATAATGGTCTACAACAAAAAATCAAGAAAAGACTACGTTTACATTATCAACAATAGGATGATAAACTAAAATCTCTTCCCAAACTTTCCGAGGAATTTTGGAGAATGACTCGTGCTCTCACAAAATCCTATTTCCAGCACACCCAACCGCTTCATGGACCGAACCAATTAGTATTTGATAATCAAGACAAAGCACAGGTCTTCGCGCTGCAACTCTAGGACCAATTCCAACCGAACGCTTGTCCAGTAGACGAACGTATCATACGCCAAGCTCGCCGCTTCCTTCATCAACCCCTGCAAGCTCATTCATTTCCAGCTCATCAACTGTGTACTCCCAGAGAAGTTACCAACATACTCAAACGACTCAACCCGACGAAGGTCTCCAGTCCTGATCGCATTACTGCAGCAGCTCTAAAAATTGCTCCAAAAAAATTAGCAATCCTATTGTGTCCGATTTTTAACGCCATGCTTCTTACAGGACACTTTCCATCATCATTCAAAATAGCAACCATTTGTATGATGCCCAAACCGGTGAAAATCATTTTTTCCCTCAAAATCATAGGCCAATAAGCCTCCTCTCTCACCTAAGCATGATAATAGAACGCCTTATATACGCACGATTATTTCGCTTTACTGAAGATAATCAAATAATTCCCAGCCATCAGTTTGGTTTCCAATCTACGTTCAGCACTACTGCACAACTCACCCGAGTACTTGAACATCTCATCCAGAACTTCAACAATCTGACAGCATGAACTGATAACATCCAGAAATGTTCCATCCATAGTAGTGTTTGTCGACGTGGAAAAGGCATTCGACCGAGTCTGGCATGACGGCGTCTTTTGCTAGCTTCATCAAATAGGATATCCATCATATTATCTCACTTTATTGGACTCCTTCCTTCATGACCGCAGATTCCAGCTTTGTCACCAGACGTCATTATCATCAGTCTACACAATGGAAGCAGGCGTCCCTCAAGGATCTTGCTTATCTCCGTTACTTTATTATATTCCACTGACCATCCTACAAAAGTACATACAACAGTTGCCACATTTGCGGATGACACCGCTTTCATCTCTTTAAATCGTAATCTCCGCTTTGCGACATTACGGATGCAGCGCCAATTGGACTTTCTTGCTGATTGGACGGCTAAATGGTGAATTATCTCCGCTAAAACCATCATTCTGTACTTCTCCAAACACTGGCGTCTTACATACAACTTTTCTACGATAACCATCAATTACCACAGGCAAGCCATGTCAAATATCTTTGAATCACGTTGCATAGAAAACTAACATTTCAACTGCATATCCACCAAGTTAACTGTAAAGCACAACAGAGACATCAGGAATTGACATGTTTACTACGTTCTGGATTTTCACTGGAAACTAAAATTCATCTCTACAAGCAACTCATCCGACTAGTGCTCAAGTACGTTCATTCTGCATGGCAACATGCCGCCAAGATACATACATGGAAATTACAACTTCAAAATCAAGCCATTAGATTCATCACCGGGCACAGTCGAGGTACAAAGATACTACAGCTCCACGAAGATACATTACTCCTATAACTGCAAGAACTGATGACTATATAAAGTTTTGGTTACAACTTCGCACATCACCTTATGACTCCCTCTAAAGCATTGGCAGTATTCCAGCTACTAGACACACCTATTTCTTCCACAACCTCCAACATAATACCATCTACTTGGGCTTTAACAACTAGAAGCTATTAAGTCCAAACTTCGTCTCAAGATCTTCAAACGTGAACGGGACTATAAAAAAACAATATGTTGTGGAAGTCGCGACAGTCGCACTTCCTGTGCAATCCACTTCATATCCTATTACTTTCATTCCGAGGTAGTGGTTTCTAAACGAAACCCATTACTCTAACACTCACGTTGTCAAATACAGTCACAGTCACGGCTCCGAGTTTTATCGTATGAGGCTGAAGTCATGTTTATGTGTGCTAGTTTGCTTGTAGATTATTATAGCTAGTGTAGAAGTGGGCGTGTGTAATTTTGTGTTAGGGAGTAAGAATATTTTGTTTGCTTAGATTGAAAGGCGTGGGGTGGAGAACGTGCCTAAGTATTATTAGGGTTTAGGAGAAGATTGTATGTTCTTTTTTAAATAGTTAGGATAGCATGAAAGGCAGTTTTGAGTGGATTCGTTGGAGTTCTGTCGAAGTCGATGAAATTCTTTTAAGAAGTGTTTTCCCAAAGTTCTATCAATGTATTTTCTGTTGAGTTTGATTATTGCATCCTTAATTGGTAGTAGTAGAAATTGTTCGTAATATGACTTGACATCATCATCTTGAAAGTTGTTGGTGGTTTTCCTTATCCAATATCGCTCCGCTCTCGAAACATCGGCTATGATATGTCTAGAATATAGGGGATGGCCATAAAGGAGCGTGGGACGAATGATCATTTTATAGAGAAAAATCTTATTTTTGAGGTTCAACGAAGGATTTATACCTAATCTATTGAGGATTAAAATAGTGCGAATGGCACTCTTTCTAACATCCTGTATGTAGGCGTTAAGAGTTAGTCTTTTATCAAGTAGAACTCCAAGATATTTTGCTGTTGTTATAATTGGAACCTCTTCGTTTTGAATTTTAATATTATTGCGGGTGTCCGTGGTGGAATGTCGGCGTCTACGAGGTGAAATGAAGAGAGCGAGTTGAGTTTTCCTGGGGTTAAGCTGTAATTTCCATTTGGGACACCATTTTGAAAATTCAGCTTCTTCTTTACGTAATCGGATGAGTAAATTGCGAGTGAGTAGCGTGGAGGTCCAATAGGCGGTATCATCTGCGAAAACCCCAAGTTGTGTGGGGAACTTCGGATTGATTAGAGTGTCGTTGACATATAGGATATAAATTAGAGGTGCGATTGTGGAACTCCTCGTTGAATAGGTATATTGTTGGAGTAATGGTCGTTAAGTTTGATTCTGCTGGTTTTGTCAGAAAGAAAGTTATGTATCCATCAAAAAAAAAAAAAAAATGTTGTAGGCAAGTTGTAATGGGTAAGTTTACTAGGCGGCTGAAAATACGGTTTAACCCTCAAAAAATTCCTACAAAAGGTTTCTCAACGATTTTCTGTAGTATCAAATGTGCTGAATAACATATTAAAAGTTTACCAAAATTTGACCACCGGAAAGACCCAATTTTGAAGATGGCGTCCAAAATGGCTGTTATTTTTTTTTTTTTACACTTTTAGGCTTTCATTCAAGTAGCTACTGGTCATCACTATTTATCCTTGCATTATGGTTCGTTCATCATTCTCTTCGGAATGAAACAAGCTTTTGTGTGGTCCCATTCAAATGTGTGCATGACCTACGTGGAAAGGGAAATTGAGAATAAATTGAAAAAGTTTCCTCTTAAAAATTCCCTTTCTAAAGTTTTGCGCCCTCTGAAGCGGCCCCGGGTAAGAATACACGACCCAAACCTTCCTAGAGAAATACTATGAGATATAGGCTATGCACGCGCCAAATTACATTGTGAAATCTTTAGTAGTTACGACAGAATAAAATATTCAACAATATCCTACTCTGTGAATATATCTAACCAAATATATAAGTAGACAATAAATAGGACAGAACATAAAAGTTTCTAACACAGTACTATTAATCCGGGTATTATCATTCGTAACTCATTACTCTTAGAATGAAGCAAGCTTTTCTATGGTATCATCTCCATGCGTCCATGATATACGTGAAAAGGGAAATTGTGGATAATTCGAAAAAATCCCCTAAAAATTCCCTTTTCAGAAGTTTTGCGTCTTCTGTAGCGGCCCCAGATAAAAGTACACTACCTTAACGTTTCTAAAAAATTACTATGATGAATAGACTATATGCGTGAGAAATTAAATTCTGAAGTCTTCAATACTTACGAGAAAACAAAGAATTTACCAATATCCTACTCTGTGAATATACCTAACCGAACCTATAAGTAGGCAATAAATAGCACATCCTACAGTTTTCATCATACAAAAGTTATTCTAGTGTCTACTCACAACTTTATGGACTTAACACACATCTGCTACACCGAAATTCTAAACAGTACTTTCTTTATTCTTATGTTAGCAAAAATTAACAGAATTTTTCTTTAACATATTTACAAACAATCATTGTAAGATTTTTTTCTTCCCATACTATTTCATTCAAAATATTTTGTTTCCTCAGTTTTCATTCTAATGTATTTGAAGTGTATTTTTTATAGTCTTAAAATACATTTGTTACATCGAAATGGTAAAGAATAGTTTCTTTGTCCTTAGTTTACACAAAATTAATATACGTTTTATTAAACATTAACGTATTTAAGAATAGTCCTTGTTACATTCTTCATCCCAAACAGATTCATTAAAAATATTTTCACAGTTTTCTGTTTGGGAAGGTCTGCAAACAGATGTGCATGGTAGTCCATATCTCTTGCAACTGCACCGTTTTGTTAGGCAGGCAGTTGAACAATTACAATGGAGCATATGAAGAAGACTTTCTGGTGCAACAGATGTATCTGTCATAACAGGTATATACTGATTCTGCCATAGTTTCCACCTCCAACCAACTGCATTCATATCACTGTCATTTCTGGTCCAAACCTTGATTTGGTAATAAACTTTAAAGCTATGGCATTTTGTAGAGGACTCAGTAGGAGGGAGGCACTCTGGAGTGATGAGTGGCATGGAAGAAACAGTTTTTCTTTTACTGAAGAGTTGGTAGCGCAAAGAGGTCAGTACTTCTGCGTATAAACAAGATAGCCATTACCTTCACCCCTAACGATGCTACAACAGATTTTGTTTGATGTGGCAGCAGGAACACATTTCCACATTTCTGATTTTTTTAACTGCTTATGAATTTTTGGAATACTGACTTCTTGCCTACCCCAAATATGTGCGAAGTTGAATCACATCCTGTTTAAGCATAATGAACAACAATTGCGAATATACATTACCACCCAGAACACGTTTCATTTCATTGATGTCATATATCTTATGAAGTGTATACTTGTCCGAACGAAAATATAGGCCTTTATTATCAAACTGAGCACAATAAAGAAGGAGGATGAGTAAATCTGTATCCTCCCCAATCAATGTTGTTGAATGTTGCTCTCACGACTTGACAGATGTTTTCACGATGTCTACGTCTGCATCTCCTGATGCATTGATAACACTGCAGCCACTTTTCTGCAGTTCTTCTGCCACCATGTGAAAAGTTCCTGTTTGTTGCTAGTTGTGGCAGGAAAATCATCTTTTTTTCCCCTAGAAACTCTGTTGCTTCATTGAAGCTGATAGTGAAATGAGTGATTTGGCCTCCTCCATGATGAGTATTATCCCTGATAGAAGGACGAGCTTCGTAAAAGTCAAAAATAACATTTGCTTTACCATTATGTTTTATGGTAAATTCTACGTATGAACTTGCAATGCCACCATAACTCTTGCTCTTTATCCAAGGCAGCCGATGAAAAAGTGAACTACCATCTAACACATAATGTTCAGTTGGTGAAACCGAATCCATGATAGCTTGTTTAGATTGCTTAGTAATATACACCTCAATCGTATGAGCCAGTTGAGCTTTGTCACTTTTACGAAATGTACTTGGCGTCAAACATGGCTACAGCAAATGGACTGAGCTCATATCTCAATACACGTTCTAAAGAAAGTTCTGAAGTTTTTGACAACCAAAAATCGTTCACAGAGAAGAGCAGGAGCAATGGTTCTGTCTTTGTCAATTTTAATGCTGGACTCGTTGGCAAGGGTTTTTGCTTGGTCTTTTATTTTAAATGATACATTAAAATTAGTTTTCAAATTATATTTTGTACAATATTTTTCCCGATCATCTATGAATTATGCACATTGACATGCTCTATGGCAATTACACCCGTAATAATATTTCCCAAAGAAGAATCTGGTGAGAATGGCATACATATTACATGTTTTTCTTTAATCTTCTCCAAGTTTCAGTGATTTCTTTTCATCCTTGACAATGTTGTTTCTCGATGCTGATGACTGGTTGTGTATGTAAGATCATTGAATTCCTGCGTGTCATCGTGATATTGAGATGAGATAGATGTGGACATTGTCCACAAAGCACGCATTTCTTCAGTCATGCCACTTCCTTAGATTAACCTGCCACTGCTCTTTAAGGATCTCATTAATGTCTGCTCGATTACTATATCTGGACTAAGGCCTGCCCAGAACTGCTTACTGCGGCGAATCACATTGAATCCCTTGGCAAATGCGGTGTATCCATCAGGATGCGGCTCTGCAGTTGACTCATTTCTTGCACATAGATATATACAGATTTTAGGTAGTTATAGTGTCCAGCAGCAGCAAATATTGGCAGACAGTCTAACACTGCTTGCAGATGCATCATCCAGGACCCTGTGCTTTGATGAGTGATCGGGCAACCTGCAACATTTTCTGATAATTTGTCCAAAGTAAACTTGTTTCTGACCTGTGGCCAAATTCTGTCTTTCTTATGTCAATAATTTTCTTTATTTCGATCAGCGTATCCGACTTTATGTCACTTTCGATTGTAATATGTTTCAATATTATTGATGAATGTAGCATTTCTGCTTCATTCACTAGTGACACAAATTGTGCGCTGTTTTTTTTCTAGATCCGAGACAATTAGAAAGTTGAGACATCTGTCTAACACGAGATGTCCACGTAAAGACCTCTGTACCGGTTTCCCGGTCATCATACTTTATATTTTACCTACAAAATACCATTTAACAATCTTTACACGAAATCAGGTATGAAAGAAAGGGTTCATCGTCATTATTTTCTAGATAAGATCGAACTTTGAAGAATGCTTGCTCTTAATCTTTGTTTTTTGGTCGGCCAGATCTACTGCGTTTCGCCCCTTAGTCATTATGGGACTGTAGCAGCATGCAAAGCTCAGAACGAAAATTACTGCTACAAGAGTGATGGTAAACACAGCCAGCGGCGTGCAGGTAATGTCCATAATATTCTATTCTTCCTTTCACGATACTCACCCGTTCATCTAAACTACTATTACAACACTCAATAATACTGTTCACAATTACTTCTGTTTTCACATAACTAATACCAGTACTTCCTGGTGTGACTGTAATACCGCAGAAGAGACAATTTATTGGTTGTTAGAAGGACCTGAAGATACCCTAGCACTCCTCTTTGGTGGTTCAAATCTTTTTTGTTGTTTATTTTTAATGTCTTTTGTGTTGCTGTAGCGCTGCTTGCATTTTGAGTGTATTTTTTCTCCTGTTGAAATTAACAACTTATCTCTTCTTTCTGAACTTGCTTTGTTGACTCCTTCAGCTCCCTTCTGACGAAGTCGTACAATGTCTGAACCACAACTTAAGTTTTCATGGCCAATAGGACAGATTTCTCGGGTTGCAAGGTTAGCATTCATACTGAAAGTTGACAGGAATAAAATAAAACATTATTACATTGTCATACTATGTTAATTAATCCAGTAAAGTAATAACAAATAGCATAGTAAAATAATGAGATATCGGAATGAAATTTAGCAGACCCATACCATATACCGCATAGTAATTTTCTAGAAACATTAAGGTAGTGTAATCTTATCCAGGGGCGCTTCAAATGGCGTAAAACTTTAGAAAAGGGAACTTTAGGGGGAATTTTTCCGAATTATCCAGAATTTCCCTTTCCACGTGCATCATTGACGCATGGGAATGATACAATAGGAAAGCTTGCTTCATTCTAAAAACAATAAGTCACGAATTATAATACCCAGATTAATAGTACTGTGTTAGAAACTTTTATGTTCTGTCCTATTTATTGTCTACTTATATATTTGGTTACATATATTCACAGAGTAGGATATTGGTAAATATTTTATTCTCTCGTAACTACTAAAGATTTCACAAGTAATTTGGCACAAGCATAGTCTATATCCCATAGTATTTCTCTAGGGAGGTTTGGGTCATGTATTCTTTCCTGGAGCCGCTTCACAGGGCGCACAACTTTTGAAAAGGGATTTTTAAGAGGGAAATTTCTCAAATTATTCTTAATTTTCCTTTCCACATAGGTCACGCACACATTTGAATGGCACCACCCGAAAGTTTGTTTTATTCTAAAGAGAAAGATGCACGAACCATAATCCTAGGATAAATAGTGATGATTTAGTAGCTACTTGACTGAAAGCCTAAAATTGTAAAAGAGTTAACAACCATTTTGAACGCCATCTTAAAAATTGGGCCTTTCCGGGAGTCAAATTTTGGTAAACTTTTAATATGTTTTTCAGCACATTTGATACTACGAAAAACCGTTGAGAAACCTTTTGTAGGAATTTTTTGAGGGTTAGGTGGTTTTTTTTCATATCTGCAGCCGCCTATACACAGAAGACCAACCTGGCAACGGGAATCAAAGGTCGAGGTCGCTGCACCAGTTATGTGTCCCTTGGAAAACGCTATTTCAATGTTGTGGCATATCCTTATGAGTCGATTGATTGTGCTGTGTTGAGGTCGGAAGCCTGCTTGCTGTGTATTAAAAGGTTGTTGCTTTTAAGGTATAGATGAAGTCTTCTGACCAGAATTTTTTTCCATGATTTTAGAGAAAATATTAGTCAGTGCTATTGGTCGTAGATTGCTAGAGATTGGCAGATTTTCCAGGTTTAGGGAGGAGAATGGTGTTTGATGTCTTACAAGCAGAGGTCCAGTGAAAAGACTACAATTCAGCAAGTTGGGCGTAGGGTAGCGGTGGAGCAGCTTTCAGATGCTGTGTGGTGGTCTTGACAGGTCTGCGGCAGTGTTATTCCTGCTTTTGATGGCTTCGCCAACTTCTATAAGATGGATCGGTTCGAGTAAATCAGCGAGATCAACGGTTAGGTCTTCGTGATTGGCGATAATTATCTTGATAGTATGACGTAGTTCCTCGAAGGTATGCTGTTCTGGTATAGTTGACGGAGGTTCTTGGAACTTGGTAGTGAAGGCGTTGCTAGAAGTTGGAGTTCATTTTGTTCAGTTGGTAGGAATTGAATTTTTCTTCACGGAAAGTTCTTATCATAATTTTGGTTGTGCGATTTAAATTGTTGGGTTGAAGTTTAGTGATTGGTGACCGATATTGATTGTAAGTTCTTTGAAGATATCGTTTGTGTCGTATATGGTTGAGGATTTCTGGTTGTAATCGGTCTAATCCTGGCATAAATCTGGTGGTGGGTATAAAGTTCCGATCAGCTTGTTGAAAGGTCGTAGCAATTGCACCTTCTCCGATTGAATGAAGAGTTTCTAAGATGTCCATATTCTGAAGGTCCGTAGCTATGCTAGCTTTGTAGTCATTCCAGTTTGCCTGTTTGAAAATTTTGATTTGAGATATTCAGCTGGAAGTTTAGGATTTTGAAGTATGATGTGCGCAACTGCATGGTCGGAGGGTAAAACATGTTCAGTATTAACGATTGGTCTCAAATTCAGTATTCCATTTGTGCAGAAGATTTTATCTGGGTAGGTATCAATATCTTCCAGACACTGAGCGAGAAGCGTTGGTCCTTGTATTTTGAACTGAATTAGAGATCTATTGATAATATATTGCAATAATGTTCTGCCGTTGGTATTGGTTGTTTGTTCACTAAGAACTTAATACTGGTAATTGATGTCAAGAGTGAGTAGGACCTTAGGTATGGTTTCTAGGTAGTTGAGTAATGAAAAAGACTTGCTTACATCAGATCTAGGGTTATTACAAAAGGTGGTGATATGGATAGGTGTTGGAATTGAATTTTTATGAGTAGCGATGTAGTCGTTGTATCCTGTAGATTAGTAGGAACTGTGCTCTCTGTATATTTTATTTCTTTTTTAAGAATAATTGCTGTTCCGCCTGAAGGAGTTATGCGGTCACGTCGGAGAGAGGTGTAGAATTGTAAATGGATATTGTAGGTTTTGGAGAAGTGAGCTACGTTAATAATGGCAATATTTATCTTGTGGTCTTGAATGTATGTAAGTAAGTCTGCCATTTTAGCACCGAGACCTTGGATGTTGACATACATTAATTTAGTGATAGATGATGTGTTAGCGAAATTCTCAGAAACAATTCTAGTCCTGCACATCTCGTCTATTTAGGTTGTTTTGGGATATATATGTAGCTGTAGCCTTGCGTTCAGTTGAGAATTAAGAAAGCAGCAGTAGCTTTCTTGATTGAACTGTGTAGAGTCTGGGTTTCTGTTGGTTTCATAGCCAGTGTAAGAACTGCTATGACCCATTGGAGGATATTATATGTGATTTCTTCTATGATTATCTTGGTGGTATCACTAGAACTAGATGCTGTTGAAAAGGCAGATTTATCAGAAGTAGTTTTGTCTTGAGTCGGCTCATTATGTTCAGCATGGTCTGTTGTATCTTGAGTAGTTTTCTGAGATGTTGATTTTAGTTTGTCCTTGGGATATATCTGGAGTGCAATAGAACTGTCTTCTATAGTTGCAGAAGTGGGGTTATGATGTAGTGAAAGTCCAACTAATGGGGGAAAAATAAAAATCCCATTCCATTATTCCTAATCACTTTAATGAAAACACAAACTTCCAAGGCTATCTTTGAGCTCCAAAATTTGGAATTGTATAAAATCTCTGTAGAAGCGTATCGGGCTAAGACATATATCCAATGCTTTAGATGTCAACGACTGGGGCATACACAATCCTTTTGTTATCCCCACAAAATGTATGCATTGTGCAGAAATCATCCCAGTTACCAGTGCCCTCACCGCAAGGATGGGAAGCCCTACAAATGTGCTAATTGTGACCACCAGGCTAACTTCAAAGGATTCCTGATTATTAAACGTTTTCAAGCACGCTGTGCTCGAGTTCCTGTGGAACTAACTCAAGAAGACTTCCCTCCTTTGGTGAAAAGCTCTACTCCTTTTAAACCGACGTGTCCAGAGACTAGATATAACTATGCTAATGCAACCAATGAAAGAAACGACCTCCAGCTCCATCCCCGACGGACCTCTCTGAAGACACTAACTCTTCCCTCAAAGAAGTTATATAAATCTTTCGAAATATTCCTTTTTTTGCGTTTTTGGAAGCAGTTATGAAGAAGATGCCTCAACTTCGTAAATCAACTGACACCTTTAGCAAAATGACAATTCTACTGGAAATTCTAATGGACTTCTTTAATGATAAAGTTAAGCACTGTTTCTTCTAATCCAGTTTGACTTGGTAAATTTGATGACAGGATCACACCCTTATGAGGATCACACAACATTAACGGTTATTGACAATACCAACAGCCAATCATGATTTTGCTGTTTTAAATCCCATTTCCAAGCTCCTGCACCGTCAGCGTTTTTTTTTTGATTTCTTCGTAATACGCAGGCTTCTCAGCCTAAATTCAAATACTTTGCCTGTTATGTCATCTTCCTCTAGAAGCAAACGACACTTGTAGCTTCTCTTCACAAACCATATTCAGACACATGAAATGGTACTTCATCACATATACGAGGCAAGGGCTTCTAGTCCGGTACTCACACTTGATTAACGTGGTCCTGTACCAGGTTGGGAGTAACCTTTTCTTTCTGCAGTAATCTTGAGCTGCTGGTCTTGACTGTTTTCTTCTCGTTATGGACATCCGAGGAAAGTGCCAAATAGGAAGCGTATGATATTTAGTTAAAAACATTGGTTACGTATTAGTGTTGTTTGTTGTTGGATGAGGTTGTTCGATGTTTGAGTGCTGTTTAAGTGATGGGTTTATGAGATGGGAGATGAATTTTCTGTTTAGTTCTTTTACATGGATGGCAAGAAGTTGTGGGTGATGTAAATGTTGCTGTGGGTAGTTGTGAGAATGTTAAATTCTTTGCGAAATATTTTCGACTGGCCTTGTTGGAGTGTTTATGTCTGGGGTGGTCGGTGACTATTGTGAGAATAGAGGCTACCTATTTCATGATTGAATTAGTGGCTTGTTCTATTGCATCGTCAATTTTGGCATCTACGTCTGAACATTGGATGGACGGTTGAATATCTGGTTCTGCTGTTTCCTCATCTTCAACAATGGGAGACTGGTTGTGGATCTTGCAAGAGCCGGTTTGGGGCAGTCACTACTTCCTGTGCGGTATCCAATAATCTTACAACTGGCAGAAAACCATCTATTTATAGGTATTCCAAAAGGTGAGCTGAGACTTTCTCCAAAATGGAAACAAACTCTATTTCGAGTACAAACATGTGTTGGGTGATCATTATTATAGCAATTGAAACATGGTGTAGGTCTTGCTGCGGATTTGGATGCTTCCACTCGTTGCTTCTTGTTGTGAACGTAGGTGCATTAGCTATTAAGCTGCTGATGGCGTCTGGGCTGGTAGAGAAAATCCTAATCAGCGGAAGTGGACCAGCTGATTTACGATTTCTGGTTATGTTTCAGAAATCTATCTGCTATAAGTTCTGCAATATCTTGAAGTTCAACGTTAACGTCTACACCTTTCACTACACAGGTGTAAGTATGTTTACTGTTGCTCATACTTTGTTTATGGCTGGATTATGGTACAAGTCCGTCTGCTCTTGCAATGTCTTCGTCGGTCAAGATGGTTGTCATTCTGATTTTCGGTCCAAAATCATTAGGTTAAAACTTGTTGTGAAATGCCACATTTGCCTCCTAGGTTTCAACGATGACATGATAACCTTCTCCATTAGATGTTTGACGACCGCGGAAAGAACGTTCATGTTCTGGTAGACTGTCTAAAATGTGGTCATGGAAGACATTTGGCTCATAGAAATAGGTAGCTAAATTGTTAGAAACGTAGTGTTTTCTGAATGCGTTAGTTGAGTCCTTAGTATTCTTCCTTGTATGGTGAAGAGATGTTTAGATGTTTCTGTAATTGTGGATGAGGTGTCAGAGTGTTTCTCTGTTTCTGTGTACTGACAAAAATCTGTATCTCCATGTGATGTGGAAGTTTCTGGTTTCGTGCTGATGGTCTTCCGTGAACGTTTGCGTTCCATCATATCATGGTTAAAGAATACTATGTACGCTATACTCTCTTCTCTCGGAAAGGATGAATTGCTATTGTATATACCTTACCATTCTGTATTTGATATTGAATAATTACTTCCGGGTTTATGAAACCCCTGCCTCGAATATGAAATGAATGTATGTGTAGTAAAGTGCATATAAAATGATTAATAAAAATTTTAACTGTCGCAATTTTTTAAAGATTTTTTTTGTCTGGCGCAATGAAGGCTAGTTGAAAGTGGAGTGTGTGGCTTCCTGATGTTAAAGATCCAGTCTGTGGCTTCCTGATGTTGCAGATACAGTCTGTGCCATTAAGATGGTGGTTGTGGTCTAGCATAAATTTACCAAGTAGCTATACTATTTTCAATTTGGCAAAGAAAAGCATGTCGTGAAGTTTTGAAATGATGCCAAAAATTTCTGGAATATACTGCCATTAATTCTGCGAGTAGAGGACATTCAGTATCTGCGTGTAGTTGTTGGATGCTCGTGTCTCGGCTATGTCCAGTGATTAATCTGGCTGCACGGTTTTGAAATATTTGTAATTTCCTTTTGTAAGTATTGGCAGCATGCTGCCAAGCTGGATGTGGGTAGAGTATAATTGGGCGAATGAGTTGCTTGTAGATTTTAATTTTGGCCTCAAGTGCGAGACGGGAGGAACGAAGCAAGCAAGTCAGTGCTTGCAGTCTTCCTTGAGCCTTACAGTTGACGTGATGTAAGTGTGATTGAAAGGTGAGTTTTGTACTTAAAATAATTCCTATGTGTGTGACTTAATTAAGTTGAGGAAGCAGATGTTGATTGTAGTAAAGATGAATGGTAGGCGGACGTCGATGTTTGGAGAAGCACACTACAACTGTCTTGCTTTGATTAATTTTATCCTCCATTTGGCTGTCCAGTTAGCAAGAGAATCCAGTTGTCGTTGCATCCACAAAGTGGAAAGCAAATGTTTCGATTGAGGGAGATGAAGGCTGTGTTGTCTGCGAAATTTGCGGTGATTATATGTGGAGTAGTTTTAAGATCGGCTGTATATATGAGATAAAGTAATGGCGATAGACTCGCTCATTGCGGAGCACCAGTTTCTATAGCGTAAATCGGAGATATAGACTGTCCATGTCGTACTTGAAATCGTCGTTTGTGGAGAAAAGAATAAAGTATGGTGAGGTAGTAGAAAGGAATTTCCTGTTGATAAAGTTTGAACCGGATTCTCGCATGCCATACACGGTCGAATGTCTTTTCAACGTCTACAAAGACAGCCACTGAGGGAGGACGATTGTTAAAATTCTGAATTAGATGTTCAAACATTCGAGCGAGTTGTGCCGTTGTGCTTATGGAAGGCCGAAATCCAAACAGATGAGATGGAAGTAGATTGAGAGCGTTGGTTAGCTGTAGTAAACGGATGTACAAGAGGCGTTCGATGATCTCGCGTAAATGTGAAAGCACACTAATGGGCCCGTAGTTCTGTGAAAATAATTGATTTTTGCCTGGTTTGGGAATCATACACATGGTGGCTATCTTCCAAGCAGGTGGAAAGTGTGTAGTAATAAGTATGGCGTTGAAGATTTTACATATCTGGATTTCCAGTTCCGTGGAGCGTGTTTGAGCGCCGTTGCTGCCACATGATCTGGTACAGCCGCTTTTGAGATGTTGAGTCGTTTGGGGAAAATGGTGACCCCTTGAGGTTTGCACAATAGATGAACTGGAACTGGTTGTGCTGGTAATGGTTGGTGGATGAATCGGTGAACTTGTCGAATGGTTCGTTCATCAATGGGATCCGCATTCCGTTGAAACTGGTTATGTAGTTGTGTGGCAAAAGCTCTTGCTTTATCTTCAGTATGAAAGACCAATCCTGTGGGCCATGAAGTGGTTTTCTATCCCATTGCTGATATTGTAATTTTTGTAGACGTTTCTTCATTCTTTGCTGCAGGCTGTTGTAAAGTCGTTTGAAAGCTGGATGTCTAGTGTGTTGCGATTTGTTTCTTGCCCAGTTCTTCAGTTGTATTAGAGCTTGAGAGTGGGATTCTTCAGGGGAGGGCGATTGTTGTTCGGTGTTAGAAGTATTGGTAGAGGTTACGAATGTATACGCTATTAGTTGTTGCTGTTATCTGTTGTACTGCTTGATCTATTAGTTCTGGTGAAGATACTTCTTATCGAGTATCTAGACAGTAATGGAACAATTGCCTATATTCGTCCCAGTTACTATCGTGCAATGTTGGAAGATGCCTGGTGGGTGCAACGCGGGAGAGTTGTATTTCCAGAAGAAGAGGATTGTGATCGGAGTTTAGTTCTGATATGGAGACTGGTGCTGGTGTAATACTGATGTTTGCCGTTAGTACCATTTCGAGGTTGTCTGTATTTCGTAGGTAGCGTGGGAAATGAGTTTGTTCTGTTGGAGCTGTGACGGAGAGGTCCAGCTGATTAAGATGAGCTTCCAGTTGATGCCTGTGCGGTTTCGAACTTTGGAATTCCATAAAATGTTTCACATTTAGGTCTCCTATTATTAGCACTTCATTTCCGAGTTGTAGTGTATGCAAGTCTTCGATGCAGATCTTCTTGGGTGGTAATTTATATGCAGAAATGATAAATAGCAGTTCTTTGCGGTGTTAATAATTTAATAATGGTGACTTCAAGAGATTCGAATCTTCGTAAGGGATATGATGTTTTAATAGAATTGCTGTTCCTTCTTTGTGTGTTGGGCGATCATTTCGAATGATTGTATAGTTTCGCACTTTCCAAGTTATTTGAAGAGTCAGGAAAGTTTCTTGAAGAAGGGCTATATTCACTTTATGAACTGTGAGGAAGTGTGTAAATTCTTGCGTTTGAGAACGAATCCCTTCTGCATTCCACTATGCTATCCTGAGTTGTTGAAGTGGATTAATCATTACCATCATCCAACATAAAATGTTCGGCAAGTAAGGTGATTTTTTTCAAATTGACCTAATGTTTGTCGATATATTTGGAGTCCAGTTTTTAGCTTTGCAAAGATCTTTTTGTTAATAAGGTCTTTGAAAAGTTGACATATTTCTTTGAAGACACTTGCCAAATCAGAGGTGGAAGAAGTTGAGTCCGTCTTGGTGATATTATCTGCTGGTTGAGAAAAATGTTTATTTGGAAATAAGGTGCGATTTCCTGACTGTGTATTCACTATTGAAGTAGATGCATCGCGCAATCAAAGAAATTCCGTGGATGAGTTGATATTGCCTGGAGTGATCTGAGAATTTTGAGAATGCCGAAGGTTGTTAATCTTCTGTTTCTCTCGGCGTTGTTTCTCTTGTTGAGAGAATAGACACCCCCGAAAGTTTGCCGGATAATCACCTTGGCAATTGTGGCAATAGGCTTATGTGGAACGGTGTTTCTTCTCGCAAAGTCTAGTTATATAGAAGCCTTTACATTTTAGACAACGGGCTGACCCAACCTCTGGCAGTTGTAACATTGGAGGTATTCAACCGGTCGATATGGTTCAACTTTTATTTTGTAGGTAAGGAGGTATTTCTCGTTGAAAATTTCTTGGCTTTGGTTTGCTTGGTAAAAGTTGCTAAATATGGTGGCAGAGGGGTGCGATCGTCACTATTTTCTATTTTGCCCTTTAATTGATGAACTACTTGGACAGGATATTCTAGATCTATAAGATCATCTTTGATGTCTTGTAAGTTTGTATCTATCGGCAGTTTTATTATGATGACTTTGAGAAACTGTGATCTTTAGGAAGTTCTGTTGCGTATTCTATGCTTTGAGTGTGACAAAAGCGTTTTATTTTGTCATAGTCTTCAGTAGTATTGCACTTAAATTGGATGAAGTCTTGCGTCTGTGACGCATGAGATTGCTGACTGCAGTTTGCGAGAAGTGATTTACTAAATGTATACTTGTTATTATTATCAGTGCCATATACGTATAGACATCTTAGTTTCTTAGTTTCTGATGAAGTCTGGGAATTGGAAGTTAGCCTTGAAGCTGAAGAATCGCCGGAAGCCGACGTAGTGAGTGGATCAAATTTATTGCTGGTTTTTATTTGGGAGTTTTTGGACTGTTTGAGCGTGGTTTAAATGAGTGTTTGGGTTTGACTTGCTCAAAACCATCCTTGGGTCGTGGTTTCTTACTATTTTCATTGTCCTCTTCTTCAGATGCTGGGAGATCAGTTTGCATATAATCGTCATCAAAGAGATCATCTTGTGGGTTGTTCTTAAAAAGGGCCGGTTGTGCCCTGAGAGCCACACCTCGAATATTGATCAGAGGAAGTGTGGTTTCCTGTAGAGCTGATTTCTTGGAGCTCATGATTCTCTGAATTGTGAAAGGAAGTAGAACCAATATGTGAGTAACATGAGTTTTGTTTGCGTATTCGTTCTACAGCTTTTCGAAGTGCGTCATAGGTATGAACATTTAGTTTCTTTGCTGCGATATCGATGACTTCTATACAGGAATTATATGTTTTGCGAAGAAAATCTATTCGTTCCTCAGAAAACAGTGGTGATTGTCTTAAATTCATGCTTATTTCTACGCATTGAATTTACACATTGTTCTGGCATTGAATTTGCTCCAAATGGAGTGAATCCGAGTTGTAGTTTTGTGTATTAATATTAATTTTAACGCGTTTTCTTTATTACTAATAAAGGCGGGAAACGTATTAAAAGCGCGGGAGAACTGTGAAGAGATGACGTGTAGTCCGTCCGGAATGTACTAACTCAGCTGTTATTCTTAATCTATATCAAGGTCAAGGTCAAGGTATAAATAACAGGCCTGATAGTAGAGTTGAGTTCCGGAATTACTCAAAGTTCCTTACCTCACATATGTGTTGGATTAATGTCTTGAAGTAAGTCCAGAGCTTGGAGTTGAAGAGTGAGCGGAGATCGACTCCGATTCATTAGTAAAGATGGTGTGGAATGTGTTCCTTGACGATGACCAGAAAATTTTGGCTGACGGGAGAGAATATTGAAGATGCTGAAGTAAGGATACTCAAGTGTTGTGAATCATGAGCTTTTTATGGTGGTACTGGCATGCGGTATGTGTGTCGAGGTGGATCCAGATGTCCAATACCTTGTAACATAGGTATATCGGAATTCCGAGTGGTGGGTCCAAAATTTGCGTGCTTGGGTTAAAATAACAGTCCTGAGATGCGGGAAATCCAGATCTTCATGAAGTTATGCGATGCCAGTGTCTCGGCTGTGGCCGGTGATGATGCGTGCAGCAATATTTCTGAACGATCTGTAGCTTGTTGCGGTGTGTTGGTGCAGCAATAGACCAAACTTGATTTCCATAGAGCATTGATTGGGTGTATGATGTTGAAGTTGATGGGAGTGCAATTAGCTGCAAATGGCTAGAAGTCGTTGTGTGGACTTTGTGGTGATTGTTGTGAGACGATTTTGGAAAGTAAGCTTTCGATGGAGGTAATGTCCAGATGGACTCCTGGATTAGGGATGAGGCGTTATACTGTAGAGTTATGTTGAGTGCTGGATGGGCACGTCCTTTGAAAAAGTGAACTAATGTGGTTTTGTCGGCATTAATTTTGATGCGCCATTTTGTAGCCCAATCAAGCAGAAGATCCAAATGTCGATAGAACCAAATTTGAGCATAACGTAAGTTACGATGAAATGTGAAGAGAGCCGTGTCATCTGCATATGTATTCATAGACTGAGGAGTGGTGGGTATATCCGTTGTATACAAGTTAAACACAAGAATATCCAGTAATAAAAGTTACGCAAATGAAAGGGTTAAGCAAAATTGATGGAAGTCGCATTCTTCTTCCGCTTTTCCTCGTCTCGTTGAAAAAAGTAAAGAAGCTAAATCCATTTACACTTGTCAATATATCGTCAGCTATCGAGTGAAAATCTAACGCTAAAGATCTGCTGAATTCCTTCAATGCTTTCGATGTCAACGCGTGGTCCATGGTCAGCAAACATGTCACGCGACTCCTGGCTGTCTCAAGTGTAAAGGGATGCATTTCACTTCCACCTGTACAAAGAAAACATAGATGAAAATGCATTTTGCTGTAACTGTAGCGAGAATTACAGAGGTTCCATTATCTTTAAAAAAGAAAAAGAAAGACGCCAAAAGGTCAAAAAAGAAACATATGCTCAAGTACTTCAGACACCTTGCACGCCTCCTTCATCCAAAGATGCTAAAGACTCTTCATCAAACTTAACTAACAATAATTCATCCACCTATGTTAAGACATTCACAACGTCTCCTGAAACTGATTCGAATTCCACTGCTCCGTTTACTACAAGTGACTTTGCATCTACTGTTAAGGAACCCCTGGACTTATTGAAAGGAGATTATCTCCAAAATTCTTGCTAACTCAAAGAAGCCATCACTAAATTCAAAGAAGCTACAGATACTATAGCCAAAATCACGATCTTCATGGATTTAGTAGTGGATATAATTGATGATGGCTCAGACTAAGCGCTAGAAACAACTTCATATGATATTTTGGAATGGGAAAGTCCTAACCGTCAGAAAATTCTGTTTCAACACTTTCTTCATGAAAGAAAACATAGACATCGCCTTACTTTCTGAAACATGGTTGAAACCACCAAATCGGTTCACACTACGTAACTACGATGCAATTTGCACAGATAGTCTTCATACTAACAAAGGAGGCATTACTATCATCATTAACAGTCATCTTCCCTATCAGCAACTGCAACTTCCAGATCTCCATACCATTGAGGCTACTGCTATTCAACTTTTGGCACCGGAATCATCAGGGGCCCTTCTACACCCAGAAGATCTCATAGCACTCCGCAATCTGGGCCCCAGAGTTATAATAGCTGGCGATCTTGACGCCAAACATTTCTCCTGGAACTCTCGTCGCTCCAACCGTTCTGGTAAAGCATTAGCAGCAGCACTACCTCGGACTCAACTAATCCTATTAGCGCCACAGGAACCAACACATTTCCTGCGAAATAGAGGGATGCTGAATGTGATAGATGATGCTCTAGAATAATGTAAAGATCTTTCCACACCTGGAATCTGTTAATGCTCTCGATTCGGACCATTATCCGGTTTACGCCGCCTTCAGCCATGTGGGCACCATCCAACATATTGCCTCACCACCACCTCAGAGAACTAACTGGGATCTTTGTCGCCAGCAATTAAACACTACGGTCAATTTATACTCGCCATTGCACACAGCATCAGATATTGTCGAAACAGTTTCCAACCTTAACGCCCAAATGTATAGCGCTTACAAACTCGCTAGGACCTCTTGACCTTCCAAGTTCACTCATAGTTCTAGTGAAGATATCCGCACAAGGACACTAATAAATCTCAAACGTTGGGCTCGAAAAAATTGGCACTCACCATCCTTGCTTCCAGTACCTGTACAACAACTTGAAATCTCGTCTTATCAAACGTCTCAATCGTCCACATATCTAAGCCTGGGAAAAAAATATAGCTTTACTTACACCTAACAGTAGAGAATTCTGGCTCCTGGTTAAGTCGCTCTCACAAACTTCCAATCCTTACAACACGCCGCTTCATGGTCCACAAGGCTTTATATTCTACGAAGAAGAGAATGCTCAAGCATTTGTAGACACACTGGAACTAAAATTCGTATCTCATGCCAATCATTATGATGAAGACATCATTAGATTAGTTCATCACACTCTCCATCAGGGTATTCCAGACTCCCCGCTGTACCCCACAATGCTCACCAAACCGAAAGAAGTCAGTCGGCTACTCCGCTTACTGAACCCACATAAGGCTTCTGGAACGGATCACATACCTGCATCTGCCCTGAAGAACGCCCCAAGAAAAGTCGTCATTCAAATATGAAATATTTAGAATGCTATAATTCGTACTGGATATTTTCCCACAGCCTGGAAACATGCTCGAATAATTATGATACCAAAGACAGGAAAAGACCACAAATTTCCACATAACTATCGTGCTATAAGCCTTCTGTCGCACCTTAGTAAAGTGATCGAACATCTACTTCAACGTCGCCTACAAGAGCATGTCTGACCATCATTTACCTCCAGATCATCAGTTTGGCTTTCGCCCCGGATTCAGTACCATACCTCAACTTCGCCTAGTGGAACGAATCTGCTATAATTTCAACTACAAGGCGACTCCATTGGCCTATTTTTAGATGTGGAAAAAGAATGTGGTTGGTAAAGAAAATATTCTATATAGGCAAAGGCACAGGCAAAGGCGGTATTGACAATTCTTATGTCCGAGTTCCAGGTTCATTGAACCTTTACCTTTTATTTGAGTTGTAGGCATTTGAGTTGGTGGGACATATGTTTTGGAAGGGACGCGACTGTCGCAGAACCCTGTTGGTATTGGAATTAATGTTAATTGTTTTATAGTGATGTGTTTCACTTTTTTATTTGTATGATGTGTTATTTTTTATTTGTCTGTGCAGGTTTGACGATTTTCGATGTTTCTTCTTGGCCTTTGGTTTCCTGATGAATCTCGAATGCTTCCTGATTTATATATTGGAAATGATAGTGTTTGTTTGTTATTTTGGCATTTGACTCTGTCAGTGGGAACACTTCTGGACTTATTTCCCACTTTATCGGAGATTTTGGTCACATTATTATTCTTGCATTGGTTTTCTGTAGACGTCTCGCTGAGCTTTTATTCTTTGGATTTGGTTGAGTATGGTATGATCAGAGCTGGAAAGAGAATTCCAGAATTTGCGAGAATATTGCTGCATAGCTTCTTCAATGGTTGGTAAATTTATGTCCTCATGAAGTTGGTCTGTTCTGGTTTACCTTGTATGTCCAGTGATGAGTCTTTATGCCTGATTCTGAAACTTTCTTCGATGAATACTAGCTGCCTGTTGCCATGCTGGATTTAGGTATATGTGTTTTTTTGGTTGCTAAGTCCAAGTATGGTGAACGAAGTAAGCATAATATGGCCTGAAGGCGTTGCTGTGCTTTGCCCAAAATTATCTGGAAATGACGTGCGAAAGTCATTTTCTGATCTAGAAAAAGTCCTAAGTACCGGATTCCATATGTATTAAGTTGCTGATTATTGTAGTAAAGCTGGATGGGAGCCTGCTCTCTTCCTCTGTGAAATTGTATGAAGTTCGTTTTTTCTGGATTAATCTTGATTCTCCATTTCGTTGTCCACTTCTCTATACTGTAGAGATGTCGTTGAATCCATAGTGATGTATACCGTTGGTTTCTGTTGTGTGCAAAGATGGCGATATCATCTGCAAATGTCGCCAACATTGTATTTCGGGTTACTGGTATGTCTGCTGTATACAGTGAGTATAGGAAAGGGGAGATGTTTTAGCCCTGTGGGACACCAGCTCGCGTCTCTTCTACTGTTGACGTTGCTTGGCCATATCTTGAAAGATCCTGTTTCTGAGGAATGATGCAATTAAAGCTATATATAACTGCGGAATTTGTAATTGGTGAAGTTTGTAAATAAGTCCTTTATGCCAAATCCTATCGTATGCTTTTTTACGTCCAAAAATACTGCTGTAGTGGAGGTCCTATCGTGGAAATTTTGAATGATCCTCTCAGAGATTCTAGTCAGCTGGGCTGTAGTGCTAAACTCCGGACGGAATGCAAATTGATGATCTGGTAATAATTTCTGTGGTTGAACATGTTTCATCAGTCTGACATATAGTAATTTTTCTATGATGTTACTAATATGTGAAATTAGGCTGACTGGTCTGTAATTTTGAGGAAATAAACGATTTTTCCCAGGTTTCGGCAGCATGCTAATGGTTGATGTCTTCCAGTTTTTCGGAAAATATCCAGTTTTTAGCATTGCATTAAAAATTTTGCACAACAATATTGCTAGTTTCCTAGGACCATGTTTTAAAGTAGCGGCTGTTATTTTGTCAGGTCCGGCTGCTTTCCGTGGATTTAAATTTCTCAGAATTGCTGAAACTTCCCTTGGAGTAGTGAGGTGTTCTGCTGTTACTTGTTGAGAACATTGATAACTGTTGTAAAACCTGTTGACTGAACGTATTGTTTCTTCATCTGAAGGATTGTCATTAGAAATAAATTGATTCTCTAGGTACACTGCAAATGTCTGCTTTTGTATCATCATCAAGGACTAGTCCATTTGGTCCATGTATAGGTTTGGATCTTCCTGTGTCTGTATTTTTAAGTGTTTTTATTAGTTTCCAAAATTCATGATTCGGGGCTTTTAAAGACCTTAATTTTTGTCCCCATTCTGTTTCTTTGATCCTTTTTATTCTGTTTTTAACTTTTGTTGTCAGGAAATTATACAGCTTTTTTTATTGTTGAACTTCTGTATATTGCAATTTTTTGCAAGCCCATCTTTTAATTTGTATCAGTAAACTAGTTCTCAATTCGTCTGGAGATTTGTTATATGATGATGATTCAAGAACTTTTGTTGATGACTTTGTATATGCACTTCTGACTGCTGCTGTTGTTAACAAAACTGCTTCTTCAATATCTTCCAGAGTTGATAGTGGTTGTCGAAGATCTAACGTACTATTGAGGAGAAGGTGGTATTCGTCCCAGTTTGTTGTAGTAGTATATGAAAAATGTGTTGGTGACGTATGATAATGAAAATAAATGGCCATCGTGACTGAGTTATGATCGGAATGTAGAGCGTTGATGGACTGCGGCTCCTGTGCTATTTTAATATTTGCATAAAGAATCATATCCATAATATTTGGATCTCCTCTTCCGAACGGGAAGTAAGTGGGTACTGTTGGGGCATCTACTATGAGATCTAGATTCTGAAGATTGGCTTCTAAAGTTATTCCTGTTCTGTTACATTTAAAAGAATTGCAGGCTATGTGTTTCGCATTTAAATCTCCAGCGACAAGGATATGATCGTGGATTCTTCTTAGCTTCCGTAGGTCTTGTATGTCTATTCGTGCTAGTGGTTTTTTATATGCTGAAATGATTACTATTTTGGATGATGCGTTAATCAGTTTAATCGCTGTGGCTTCTATACTGTTAAGAGTGGGCAACAACTCAGCTCTTATTATGTAGCATGTGAGTATGATGGCCACGTTTTTCGAAGGGCAGAACTGGGAAGATGGTTCAGTTGGTGCTTGGTGATTGGTGCAAAATTGTGTTTTGATTTGATTGGTGGCTGACCTTGCTGCTCTAAAGTGTGCGATTCCGAGAAGAGGCGTTGATGCAGATTCCTAGAATTTGTATTTGTGAAGTGAAGATTTAATCTGTACCATCATCGAGGATTTCAACCACAAAATTGATGATGATTACCAATTTTGTGGCTTTATCAGGAGTGTTTTTGATTTTTGGAATGTTGTGTTTGATCTTGTTTAGTATAGATGATATCTTGAGTTCTTGAAATAAAGAAAGAAAATCGTTAAGTACTGATCCCAGGTCACTAATGTCTGAAGTGGGTTTCGATGGAGGTTAAGATTTGAGGCGATGAGCGTGTGTATTCATGGCAGATGATCTTGATATGTCAGTAGGTCCTGGAGTCGGTGAAGGCCGAAACATATCGGGTACTTTTTGCTTCTTGCTTCGTTCAATTTCTTGCTGGAAAATCTGGCAACCCTTTAAATTAGCCGTATTATCCCCACCGCAATTTACACAGTACATCGGTGGTGTGGTAGTCTTTTTGGGCAATTACGAGTGAGGTGAGTATTTGGACAATTTACAAAGCGAACGCTACCTCGCAAGTCGCTTGGGTATGCCCAAGGCGCTGACATTGAAGGCATTTGAACAAAGCCACTGTTACTATATCGGTCAACTATGATGCGATAATATAAGAGATGCGATGTTTTTAACTGATAGAAATGCGAGGGGTCCTCAGAAGAAATTTCCATCTTCCGAAGGGTCACGACAAAGAAGAGAATAGGTATTCTGCCTTGAGGATGTTAATTGGTAGGCGTCTTGTTGATGCCGTTTATTTGTTGGCGTGACACTATAGAAAATCCTTAGTCTTCTAAAGCTGCCTTTGTATCTTCTGTGTTAGTATCTATAAGTATTTTTTTCATAACCGGTTTCAGCAGTTTGGCTTTTTTCTTTGCTGTATTTGCAAACTGTATTTGTCGTTCTCGGAGTATAGTTTCTACTTGTTTATAGTCCGATTGATAATGACAGCTTATCCCAACATATGTTCGGTTAATATTGAATTCTGGTTTTGAAGACACTGTTGAGTCACAGATTCAGTTGATTGACGATATTGGAATCTAGAGTGAAATAAACAAAGAGATACTTGATTGTAGACTTGGGTACATCTTCATTGGAAATAGTGGCTGCGAGTTCTGGTTCATCCGTAGTCAGTATTCGATATGTATTGTAGGTAGGAAGTCTTTTTAGCTTTTTGAAAGGGTTCACCATCAGAATCGTCCGTCATATCAACATCGGAATTCTGAGTGGACTGAGATGTAGAACCTGGAGAGCTTTGCGAAGCTAAAACAGCATTCGGTTTGGTCTGGAGTGGAAAAATTGGAACACCGGCCGTAGAAGAGGGAGTAGCGCAAACCCAAATCGTAGTATCAATACCGTGATTTTTACCAACATCAGAATATTCATCGTTGTAACAAATCTTTTTGTGCATTGGCCAGATCAAATGCGATTTTGAAACACTTTGAGGTAATGATTTGATTAGAACTATCAGAATTAACAGTATTTGACTGATAATGCGTTGGCGGTAAAGCCGTTTTCAAGGTAGCTTCAGGAGCGAAAACGTGACTGTATCCTACGAGCTCAGCTCTTATTCCATGAATTATCTGTTGGGCAATTGCAATCGCAAATCGCAATCATTACATGACATTTATTTCTTTGAGTACCGAATTTGGTCGCCTACTCTTTCTTCGTATTGTAAGTAGTTGGTGTTTGAGTTTAAAGCAGATGACATTGTTTTTGGAAAAGCCAACGCAATTTTCAACTTAGGATTGATGTTTATGGAATCAAACTGTTGACAGGTTCTTGATTTTCTAACTGTGTAGTATGCCGGAGTTGGCTGTTTACCATTGGCAGCTTCATACGAAAGGCTGTTCCGGATTGGCGCCCAAAACATCCAATCATGATGTAGTATGGTGGTAATAATAAGGGTTTGATCCCGAATGCAAAAATACGTTTGGTCGGCAGTGAAGTTATCTATGATTTCACAAAGAATAGATAACTGTGTGAAAAAGTCGGCTGCTGTTTTCATACGTGGTAATCTGCGTCTAATTGCAGAAATTAGTTTCATGAGTTGTGGATATCGAAATATGTTGATAAAATCTTCCATAACTGAGCATTGACAACTCAAGAGTTGCTATTATCGACTTCTGACAAGTGGAATTTGTCCTTTTGGCATAAGTGTCTTGAAACAGAGGTGGATTTAGTAGATGAGTAACTGTGTTTACCGTAAGGGCGGAAAATCTTTAGGTAATTGAATTTTTGGGTGGAGTGATTTCCAAGACAGTACTTTGTGAATAACGGGGCAGCGTCGATAATTTGCGGAGTGTCTTCCTCCACAATTTGGACACTTGACAGCATCATCCTGAGACTTGCGTGTACACTCATAGCTAAGGTGAGCCCCAGCACTTGTAACACATTGTGGGTTGGCAGAACAAAATGTTTGCGTATATCCAATTCTCTTACATCTTTAGCATTGAATGAATGGTTGTGCTCTATGTGACTCTACCTAGATACGATAGAATTCAAAAAATTGAAGCTTATAAATGGTCTTTTCATTTTGAGTTTTCTTGAATGTCATTAGAAATAGAGGTACGGGCTGCCCCGCTTCCCTTTCCTCTCTTGCACTGAGAGATCAGGGTACTCTCTCTTCAGTAAATCTGGTTTAATATTAGTAATGGATGCATCCATAGGTAATTTACGGATTACCACTTTAATCAGTGGCGTTTGTTTAGCCATTTGCAAGGCATATGGTAATTTGAACTCATTGCAATAATCAATGGGTGCACCGTAGTCAGCTTGAGTGTTACAGATGAATTTAACGCGGTCTGGGTAATCTCCACAGTGAGAAATATTTTTGCATACTAAAGATGCTCCATAAGTAAGTTTATATCCCTTGTTTTCCGGGTAATTATATATACTCAAAGATTTCATCTTTCTTCGAATTTCAGGCTATCTTTAGAAGCAGGAGTTCTTTCTTCTTCTCTTCCCGGTTATTTCCATCTGAATAGCTGAGTCTTCAGTAGAATCATAGACACAGCAACGGGATTAAACTTATTCGCGATTGGAACAGGCATAGTATGTTCTTCTTCCGGTTTAATCGTATGTTTGGCCACTTTAAATGGCCTCCCATTTCCTGGTGAACTCACACTGGGACTTCGTACATCACCAGGTGTAGAAACTAAGGATTTCTGCTGTTCACAATTTTCTTTGAGTAATCTCTCGGTTTCCGGCAAGAGCACAGTGCCACCCGTGATATTAAAGATGGTATCGTGGAGTGATCCTCCTATTTAGGTAAGTTAAAAACACATTTTAACATCCTTTTTCAAATGAGCTTTACGATACGGAAAGCGAACTTCTTCAGGTATGAGAAGTTCTTCAACGTTGATTGTAGTTTCCAAAGATGGAGACTTAAGAGCAGATGAAGGACTAACGCTAGACATAATGGTAACTGCTAATTTTGTTTTCGCGGAAGCGATAGTACAGTGCGCTTGTACTCGGCGGACTCAGTTCTTATTAGGTGTGTTTCTATATATCACAATCATTACATGACATTTATTTCTTTGAGTATCGAGTTTGATCGCCAAACTCCTGCTTTGTATTGGAAGTAGTTTGTATTTGAGTTTAAAAGCAGATGACATTCTTTTTGGAAAAGTCAACGCAATTTCCACTTGAAGATTGATGTAGGTGGAGTCAAACTGCTGACAGTTGTCTTCAATTAATCAACCATATTAATAACTTTACTGTGCAGTGAGCACAGATGGGCTTCTAGCAATTAATGGTATTTTGCTCAGTGCAATGTACAAAATGATATGGCAAGGAGTTATCGAAAGTCCGAAAGGTTATCGTGACAAATTAATCGACTTTGAGTTCCAGGTAAAAGTACTTATGCCTCTTATTTGATTTGAGTTTACCATATGTGCTGTCTCCATTTGAGATGGATTACAAAACAGGGCCTGTCACTGGTACGTTGAGAAGTTGTGAGTATAGGTCTTCTGCTAGTGTGTGTGTGAATTTTTTATTCGTGATGTGCTGAAGTGTATTTGTTGAGGCTTTCGAACCTTGTGATAATGAAAAAATGGTTGACTGGTGAGGAGCAAAGGCGCTAATATTTGGAATCTGATGCTAAAAGGGTGGATGTAAATGGTGCCCAAGAGAATATCTTAAGGAGACTGAGGTCTGGCATAGATGTGACGTTCAGATGTTACTCTTCCAATACTTTGTAGAATGTCTTGATTTGAGTTTTTAATGGAATGTCAGAGAGTTCGTCGACGTTCTTGGAGAACTTCGTCCAGAAATGGTAAGTCCAAGTCTTCGTGGAGTTGGTCTACTCTGGTATTACGGGAATGGCCGGTGATATGACGCGCTGCATAATTCTGAACAACCTATAATTTGGCTCTGTAGGAACGAGCAGCAAGTTGCCAAGCTGGACATGGGTACAACCTGAGGGATTGGATCATTGTCTTGTATACATGTTTTTTGGTGTTCATAGTAAGCTGTGGAGAACGTAGCAGACAGGTGAGTTGTACAAGTCGCTGGCGTGCTTGTGAAGCGGGGAATAGATGTTGACGACATGTTAGTTTCATGTCCTAATATATCCCAAGATATTTGGTGAAGTTATGTTGAAGAGGTTGGTTATTGAAAGTAAGGTGAACGGGTCTATCACTTTGTCGTTTCAAAAATGCTTTCACTATTGTTTTGTCCGAATTGATGCTGATCCTCCAGCGGGCCGTTCAATCCTACATACGAGTAAGATGCCATTGAATCCACAATTGGGCGAACTTAACGTTGCGGCTAGAAGCGAAAATGGCAGCTTCATCGTCGAAGGTTGCTAGGTAGATATTGTTGGTTGTTGGGAAATCAGTAGTGTATAAATTGTAGAGTAGAGGCGACAGCCAACAGCCTTGCTGTACTCCAGCACCGACGTGAAAGATGCCAGAGAATGTACCTTCATAACGAACTTAAAATGCCCTGTCTTGTAGAAATGCTTGAATGATGGCAACAAGTTGTGGAGGAATGCCAAAGAAATGTAGTTTGTATAACAGTCCCGCGTGCCATACTCGATAAAAGGCAAGAGCTGCATCCAGGAACACTCCTATTACTAGTTCCCGATCATTGAGGATCTGGGTGATTTTTTCCGTGATCCTCGTTAGCTGGGCTGTGGTGCTGAAGTTAGGGTGGAAGGCGAACTAATGTGGGGGCAGAAGATGGCGATCTTCAAGTATGCAGAGTAACCTACGGTAGAGCAGACGTTCAATAATTTTGCTTAGATGACTAAGTAGACTTATGGGACGGTAGTTCTGGGCTAAATTAGATTTTTCCCCGCCTTCGGGAGGGACTGTGGACATCTTCCATGACTTGAGGTCCTGTCCTCATAATTGCGTTAAGGATCCTGCATAGGAATACAGAGAGTTTCCTGGGTGCCCTTTTCAGCGCAAGTGCAAGATATGATCGGGACCAGTAGTTTTGTTAGTTGGCAGCTTGCAGATGACCATAGATACTTCACGAGGATAACAAAGAAGTTTAGGTTCTATGGTTGTGTGTGAGACTCTGGTGTGCGGAAAGCGATGAACTCGGCGGATAGTATACTCCTCAATATTGTCGTACTTGGGTTGAAATTGATCCTCCAATTGATGGACGAATGTTTCCGCTTTGTTGGTGGTCTCAAAGACGAGTTATTAAGGTCCATGCAAGGGCTGGGTAGTTCGCAGTCTGTCTTCCTCTGGAATCAAGCATGATCTCCAGAAATCGTGATTAGCTGTAGGAAAGAATCGGAGAATATTATTCAAGAAAGCTTCTTGGACGCGATGAAGGCGAAGTTTGAGTTTCCAGGAGAGGAATTTGTATAACTTTTTGAAGGTCGAATGACGAAGGCGCTGCCATTTTTTTCTGGCCCAGCGTTTGAAGGAAACCAGAACCATTGTTCGTAGATTGTTTGCTGAAAGGATGCTAGAGGAGCATGTCGATGTCGTTCTCAGTGGATGTGCACTGGTAATCGCAGCAGTAAGGTACGCAACAGCATTGTCAAAATCTTCCGTGGTACGGAGATGAGTGTTGAGGTCTATTTATTGGTGGAGTTGTTTGCAGTAGGCATCCCAATCCGTTGAGCGAGTTGTTTGAAGATGAACAGTGGGAGTTGTATAGTCCTATTGCACGCTGAGCTGAACTAGATTGTGATGGGAATCCAAAGCATGAATTGAAACCGGGTCTTCCGTGATAGTAACATTCATGTAGAATGCAGTATCCAAGATGTCTGGAGAACCAAAATGACGAGGAAAATACGTCGGTTCTATAGGTGCCGTGGCTTGGAAGTCAAGGTGTGCTAGATGGGCTTTAATACTAATTCCAGTGGTGGTGTTCACATAGGAGTGTCAGCTGGCATGCTTAGCACTGAGGTTTCCTTCAATTAGAATCCGGGGCCGAGAAGGCGGGTCTGCCGAAGGTCTTCTATTGCGATGCGACGGTGTGGTTGCTTATAAGCGGAGATGATGAGAGAAGGTTCGTCTTACGAAAGCAGTTTAATGGTTTATTTGTAGAGAAACTAATGGCGTCGCTGGAATGACTTCATAAGGAAGGTAATGTTTCAGCACTATGGCAGTGCCGCCGTTTCTGGTTGGCTGGTCTGTGCGAATGACAGTACAATTTCTAATGTTCCATCGAGCGGGAGGTTTCAGAAAAGTTTCTTGTAGTAGCGCAACGTCCACATGGAAGTCTGTTAGGAATTGTTGGAACTCAAGGCGCTGTGATGAAACTCCGTTGGCATGCCAGTAACATATCTTGAGGTGGTGAGATTGAGATTTATTTCGTGTCATTATCTATGATATTCACAAAGACTTGCACAAGTGCTGTTATTTTGTCGTAATGATCAGTAGCAGTTTTGACTTTACGTAGAGCAGCTTTAAGTTTCTGCAGTATGGTTGATAGATTCGGATCTTTGAACAACTGTAGAATTTCCTTCATAGACGACCCTAAGCTAGCATCCGAAGGTGACTCAGAAGTGGAACGAGATTCATTTCTGTTTGTGGTGGTTTTTCTAGCATATGAAGGTAGAGGACGAAGTGGAGGTGATGGAATCGATGGGTAGTCTTTTTCTTTAGCAGGCTGCTAATTTGTCAAAGTAGAAGGTTTTGGCGTAGTTTGTTTCTGTTTTTCTCGCCGTTGCCGTTCCAATTAAAAAACATAGAAGCCTCTGAAGTTGGCTCGGTGATCTTCTCCACAATTTACACAGAACGCAGGTTCTGTCCTTGATTTTTTTAAGACAAGCTTTGGTGAGATGTGGCTGTGGGAATTTTAGACATCTTGGTGTCGCGTGGCATGTGTTTGGAGAATGTCGCAAACGTTGACACCTGTAGCATTGTAGATACTGACTAGGTTTGTACGGTTCCACTGGGACACGATAGCAAGGGAGATCCTTTAATCCATACACACGCTGCGAAAGAAGTCACTGAATTTGTTCCTTCGTTTATATTGTGTGATTCTGATGTCGTGCATTACCGAAGTATAATTGATATGGTCATTTATAGTGGCTCAGTGGCTTTGTAGCTGTTGGTCTGAGTTTTATTGTATGAGGTTGATGTCGTTGTTTTCGTGTGCTAGTTTTGCTGTTATAATTGTATGAAAATCGTGTACTAGTGGGTGTGTGTAATTTTGTATTACTGGGTGAGAATGGTTGCATTTGGTTTGGTGGAAAGGAGGGGGTGGAGAACGTGCCTAAGGAGCGTTTAGGAGTGGCACGTATGCGTTTTTTATTTTTTTACATTGCTAGGAGAGAATGTAGGGTGTTTATGTGCGGATTTGTGAGTTCTGTCTTCATTGGTGAAGTTATAACTGAAATGTTTTGCAGGATTCTCTCCCTGTATCTTCCATTTTGTTTGATGATTACATCTTTGATAGGTTCAAGCTTGAATTTGTCATAATATGGTTTGATGTCACCTTGATAATTGTTCGAGATTTTCCTGAGCCTGAAGCAATCTTCACGAGATACATCTGCTTACGAGATGTTATGTCTATTGTATAATGTATTGCCGTTAAGGAGTACAGGGTGGATGGCCATTTTATATAAGTATATTTTGTTTCTGATGCTTAGTATGGGATTCCCATCTATTCTAGTTTGAGCTAAGATAGTGCGGTTATCAAGAATTTTAGAGTCTTGTGTATGGGCGTTAAGATTAAGTCGTTTGTCAAGCAGGAATCCCAGATATTTTGTTGTAGTTGTAATTTAAGTCTTTTGATTTTGAATGGTAATGCTGCTGCGGGTGCCTTTGATGGAATGTCGATGTTTTCGAGATGGAATGAAGAGTGTGAGTTGCGTTTTCCGAGGTTTGAGTTGCAATTTCCATTTCTGACACCAATGCGCAAATTCTGCAATTTGTTTACGTAATCGACTAAGTATGTTGTGCGTGAACCGAGTGGAGGTCCAATAAGCGGTGTCATCTGCAAATAGTCCAAGATGTGTTTTAAATTTTGGATTGGTAGAAGTGTCGTTGACATAAAGAAGATATATTCGTGGTGCAATAGTTGAACCCTGTGGAACGCCACGTTGGATGAGAATGTGGTTGGAGTATTGGTTGATTATTTTAATATTTGTGGTTCTGTCAGTAAGAAAGTTGTGAATCCACATTGTCGTAGGTATATTAAAATTGGTCAGGTTACATAAGGGACCATCATGATATACAGAGCCGAATGCACCCGTGGGGTCCATGAATACAGGACGTGTAATATGTCCTTTTGCAAATTCTATTTGAATATCATAGCAGAGTCTCATTAATTGATCGATGGTGCTGTGTGGTGGCCAAAACCCGGATTGCAGTGGAATGAATAGGTTGATAGCGAGGAGGTATTGATGCAGTCTTGTAACCAAAATTTTCTTCATTAGCTTGGAAAAAAAGTTGTGAGTGCTATTAGTCGGAGACTACTGGGGAAGTTAGCTGGTTTGCCAGGTTTATAAAGGAGTATAGTATGAGATGTCTTCCAGGCTGTGGGTATGTATCCAGTATAGAGACTGGCTGTATACAATTCAGCAAGTTTTACATAAAAAAGTGATGGGGTCGATGCTTTGTGGTTATCATGCACGGTCCTGGTGCTTTGCTCTTTCTTCGTTTTATACTGTAATCATCTTCTAGTGGGCGAAAATCTTCCAGAAGGGCTGTTACGGCTCGTGTTTGATTGTTTTCTTGTGGATCTTGAAACTTGGTGTAAACAAAAATAGTTAAGTGTTTAAGTTAGTCCTGATCAGTAGGAAGATGAACAGAATCGATAGTGTTAGGCAGTTGCAATTTAGTGGAGGTTTTATAAAATTTTCTATTTACTTGCCAAAATTTAGAATTATGACCCTTGTTAAAGTGTTCAGTTTCGCAAGGAAGTTATTGAAGTTTTCTTCCCTATGTGCTTCGATCATAGTTTTGATAGTATGATTGAGATTACTAAGTTCAATTTTGGCAGTTGGTGATCGATATTCATTGAATGTCCTTTCAAGGCAGCGTTTGTGACGGATATTGTTGAGTATTTCTTGCGGTAGACGATCCATTCCTGGAATAAGATTGATGGTAAGTATAAAAGATTTATCAGCTTTTTGCAGCCTTCTGCAAAGATTTTCATTTGCAGCATCTTCTATTAATTGTGGGTTATTGATAATGTTAATCCCCTGAAGGTTCGCTTCTAAGCTTGTTTTATAGCCGTCCCAATCTGCATTTTTGAAGTCTTCAATAGTGTGGTATTCAGCTGGTAATTGTGGGTTATGTAGAGTCAGATGCGTTGCTAGGTGATCAGATGGAAGGCCATGTTCAGTATGAGCGATAGGTTTATACTTCAACAGTCCAGTGGAGCAGATAATTTTATCCGGTTTAGTGTCTATTTCTTCTGGCCGTTGTACAAGGCATGTTGGGCCAGGAATTTTAAGTTGAATTAGAGGGCTATTAATGATATATTGCAATAGTTTCTTACCATTCGTGTTTATAGTTGGGCCACGTAAAAGTTCATGTTGTGAATTCATATCAAGAGCAAGAAGGAGATTGGAAAAGGTTGCCAAGTAGTCTAATAACGCAAAAGAGTTTGTTATGTCGGTGCTAGGATTGTTGTAGAACCTGTCTGTATAGAGAGAGGTTTGAAGTTGGATTTTAATGAGTAGAGGCGTGGTCACAGGGTCATAGAAATTTGCAAGCATTGTGTTTACTGTATATTTTATGCCTTTTCTCAGAAATATTGCAGTGCCGCTTGATAAGGTTGTTCGGTCTTATCTGATGATATGCCCTTGTGAGGAGACTGAATAATTTTGTAAAATGGGTTTCATTGATAATTGCAATATCAATAGAGTGATCTTGATTGTGTGTCAAAAGTTTTGCCAGTTTACTGAGCAACCCTTGAATATTACCTTCACTTACTTGAATATTTATCACCAATTACTATATACTTTGGTAGTAGGTGATATAGGTGTAGTCCTTCCCAGTCCAAGTCCAGTCCTACACATCTCGTCTTTTTGAGTTGTATTTTGCTATATTTATGTAAGTTTAGCCTTGAGTTGAATTAAAGATGTTGATTTTTTTCGTTATAGATGGCAGCTGTGGCTTTCTTGATACAGTTATGCAGTGATGAAGTTTCGGATGGTTTCATATCTAAAGTAAGCACAGCGGTGACCCATTGGAAAATATTGTGGGTAATCTTCTATTGTTTCTTTGATGGTTTCATTTGCTGGAGCTGCCGGAGGAGAGGTAGTTTGCCGGGTGACTGAAGTATCTTGATTTGATGTCTGTTGTTCGGTGTGTGAAGCAGTGTCTTATGGAATCTTCTGAGGTTCTGTCTTCGATTTACTTATGGGATATATTTTAATTGGGATGCTGGGTTCCTCATTAGTAGCTGAAGGGGCTCGCTTCGGACAAATACTGCTTCCAGTTTTATGGGCATTTGTTTTACAGGTTGCACAAGAAGGTGTGTTTCCAGTGATACGACATCTGTGTTTAAGAGTGCGATGTAAGTCGCATTTGAAGGAGTGTTGCATGGCATTGCAAGCTTGTGAGAGATGTCCATATTGAAAAAACTTAGAGCAAGGGAGTGGTCTGCCTTGGCCCTTAGAAGCTTCGACACGATGATAATAATTGTCAATGACCACGCCATTGGTGATTAAGTTGCTGATTTGTTCGGGGTTGTATGGGAAGAGTCTCAAAAGTGTCTTCCTATCCGACTTTATACGAATGATTTAGAAATCGATAGATTGATTTGTGAGTTAATCTCTGATTTCATCCAACGAGTAGCTGAGTTCGACGCCGGTGTTAACCCATGTGGCGGATAGTTGTAGCTTTTTCCGTTTCGGCTTCTTTCTTCTGTGACGGAGTTTGTACAGGTTTTCTTGGAGCGTTAGAGTCTTTAGGCTTCCATCCTGGAGTCTTCATGGTGATGTGGCCGAGCTGATATCCTGTGTAAATTTTCTATCCTCTTGGTCAGAGTGTTTTATAATGTACTATATTAGGTAGAACTCCACAGAATTAGTATTTGTAGGTGTGACTGGGAGGGTGTAGAGGGGTTTGACTGTTTGTGTATAAGAATAGGCAATCTTTTCGTATAGCACCGCAAGGTATCCGGGATTCCTGTTTGGCTGTATGTGAGAGTAGTTGTACGTGTGCCTAATCTAGAGTTCTGTCGCTTTGGGACCGACTATTCCTACCTGCTTCCCGGCTGTCGACCAAGCCTGTACATACGAGAGTTCCTACTCAGAGCTCGGAGACTCAGGAGGACCTGCAAAGCATATAGTTATAGCCGTTTCTTCCTAAACTGTCAACACTGTCGGAAATGGTAATATAATTTAGCTCTACTTGGTTCTTATAAGGGCCAGAGAGGGTGGCAGCAACTGGTTGCTGTCAATAGGTTTTAGTGAAGTGGCCCTTAGAAGAGCCGAAGGTAGTGGCAGTTAAGTTCTTATAAGAACAAAAAACTGTTTTTGGTCGTAGCCTAAGTCGGGTCTTATCAAGACAGGGAGAGTCTTAAGTAATGGGATACGCAGTAATACGTTGTGATTAGTTACTCGACCGGTTACACAACCGGCTTTCAAAGACTAGTACCGGTATGTAAGTGTGCTTTACATAATACAGTTACGCGTGGTCATTCCTGCAACGATTAATGCGTGGTGAACGCACGAGAGTTTGAGTCAATATGACAGTTGTCTTCAATCAATCAACCAAATTAATAACTTTACTCTGCAGTGAGCAGAGATAGGCTTTTTGCAATTAATGCTATTTTGTCCAGAGCAATGTATAAAATGCTATGGCAAGGGGTACTGGATTTGATGTTTCGTTTTTTGTGTGAAGTATAAATGCTATGGTTGATTACGCAAAATAGTCATGATAGTCTAGCATCTAATGAGCCATCTGTATCAAAGATTAAAAATTGGGCACTTCAACCAGGGAAGAAGAATTTGAAGAACATGGTGTAAAAACCTGTACATGGTGCTACCCAAACCTGTGAAAAGTTACCATACTGTGCAGTCTATTCTGACTGCATAAAATTTATGTCAAACTAATTGCGATTATAAAAAAGCTGATAAATTACTGTAAACATTTTAAATTTCAGTGTGCGAAGGAAACGATCACAAATGAATCACTGATTAATGTGTTCATACGTAAATTACCATTAACACTAACGTGGATCATATTCAGATCGATCTCGAAAATAGAGAATACTCTGTTATATCAGTCCAACAACTCACCGAAGATGGGGGGAAAACCTTCCCCCTTTTTCTGGTTACATTACGCAAGTATGCAGATGCTTTATCAATTTATCAGCTACAATACATAGAATTTTATCGCATTTCTGTGGAACCATATAAACCTAGTATGTTTATACAATCTTACAGATGCCAACGTTTTGGACACACAAAATTAAATTGTGGGGCTGAACCAAGATGTATAAAATATGCTGAACCACATGCCACGTATGAATGTACAAAACAATCATCAGAAGTTCCAGCTAAATGCCGTAATTTTGGAGGAGGTCACCAGGGAAACTTCCAAGGATGCTCAGTTTTCCGTAAAATAATATCACGACGTACGAATAAACAGAAATTACAATCTAAAGAAGAATTTCCTGCTTTAACATATGAATCCTTGGCTGTACCCCCTGGCCCGCACGGGCTCATGAACACATTTATGCCAAGAGGACGACAAAAGTGCTTAAAACCATGACTAATCTCACTTCTAAAGATGATACTTCTACAGAAGATACGCTGTCTGATACAGAAACTAGCTTAACACAACTTCTGTCTATCGTTAGAGATCCACAGCTATATAAACTTTCAAAAGCATTCAATAAGATTGTAAAAGCCAGCAATCGTACTAGCTCTTCGCCAATCATCAAACCCTGCTCCCGCCAAGTGAACTTTTTGTGGACAAACACCGTGTGCGTGGGTTTTCTCGGGGTTCTCCCGTTTCCTCCCACTTTCTTCATTCCACCATTTCATTCATTTCTCATAATAACCGTCTCCTTTAGCCTAACCGGCATAACCGTGGGACGTAAAACTCAAAGATTTCATTTCATTTCTTCGCCAATCATGCAGACATATATAAAACCACTCACGATATATGATTATCCAGAAAACAAGGGTTACAAACTTACGCATGGTGCAGTAACCGTATGCAAGGAGACTCCATGTTGTGCAGTATTCAAAAATTATATTAAATATAAGTGTCACAGTCAAGAACATTATCAAGCTTTGATCGATTACTGTAAGGACTTCCAACTACAATATGCGTTGGAACTTGCAAAGCAGTATCCTGTTTTCAAGGTAGTTATTCGCCAACTGCCGATAGATACGATGACAGATAATATAAAAACAGTATGATCTTGAAGTTTTGCTGGCGCCTATTAATCCAATGTTCTCGGGATTGCTGCCAGAGTAAGTGTTGCTGTGCTGAGCTTTCGTTACTATACAGCGGCAACATCTTCAGAGCTATCAACATCAAGACTACACTGCCCTCCACCGAAGATCAGGAGTTTACTACCAACTGCAAAAGACTCCTTGGGATTAAAGACACCGGGCATCTATAAAATCACCTGTGAATGTAACGCCGCTTACATAGTTGAAACGGGAAGTCTATCGTCCGAGAATGTGAAGGAGTTCCGGCTGGCATTAGTTGAGGTGGTTTCTTCTTAAATCCTTGCCCAATGATGGAATTAGTGGGTTGGTTGAGGTCTCGCATAAATGCGTCGGTAAGGCATAAATGCATAAATCTCAATAACACTACAAAGAAGAACACTTCAGCACTAAGTACTTCCGACCACTCTACACCTGACATCACCGAGACGCACAATTATCAACATATTCGCAATAAGTAAACCCATCCAACATCTAACTTAATTCACACTTAATGTTTTTTAGCCAAACACCATGTGCTTCCTGCTTCGGTAGTCGTCTCGGATATTAGTGTATAGCAATAACATCAACGCCAGAACACATCACCAGCCCAGGTACAAGACCACAGGTGCAGGACCAGTTGTCAACAAGAGGATTTCACGAACATCGGCATCACACAAGTTCCGCAAAGCACCAGCTACTACGCACCCAAAGATCACCAGGAGCAGAATTCTACTGTGACTTGTTTAGACATTCATCTTGCCATAAGAGAGAGAAGACGCCATGGGCAAAATAGCAACATATGCTAGAAGCCTGCCTCTGCCTGCCGGGCAGAGAAAAGTTATTATTTTGATTGATTGAATTACTTCATTCATACCACAATGCTTTCCCACGGTTATCAAGCATTTCTGCAGATGTTAGCTTTAATTAACTCAGATGTATTTCCAATACAAATAGGAGGCAGGGGACAACCATCCCGAAGCTCCATAGCAAATAACCCGTCATATAAAAGTAAAGTTAAGTAAAGGGGCCGCAGACGCTCGTCTAATGGATTCTCAAAGAAGAAAAGGCGTTCTCTTGCCTAATGGTGTGCGTGTGCCTAGTGGTTTTAAAATATCTGATAATCCAGTTTTATTGGATATGAATATTTCACTGAACTTCCAATTATGTAGGACCACAATCTTAATTATATCATAGCTTTTTTATGTAGCTGGTGCTACACAGACTTCGCCCAAGACTGATTCTCGGAAACGTTCTTTAGAATATCCGTTTCAGGTTGCCAAACATACGTTTCGGCCTAAACCAGAAACTACGATCCCAGTGAATATACAGAACAGTTTCTCACCTATTGCTATGTATGAAAATGTCTCAAATCCAGATGTTAATATGGATGGTCCAATCCCCCCTGAAAACGAAGATGAAGATTTGGGGAAAACTCCTCCAGTTGCTAAACAATTCGGATCCCAAGAGACATATTGAATCTCTCACTATTTTCGAATCGGGTCGCGGTGGTTCAATGGCGTCACCTCTTGTGCTTGAGATCCCGGTTTTGATCTCAGCCCCCGCCAAGTGAACTTTGTGGTGTAAAAACACCGTGCGCGTGGGTTTTTTCGGGGTTCTCCCATTTCCTCCCACTTTTATTCTACCATTTCATTCATTGCTCATCATCACCGTCTCCTTTAGCCTAACCGGCATATGCGCGGGACGTAAAACTAAAAGATTTCATTTTCTATTTTGGAATATCCTATTAGTAAAGGATATAAACTAACACATGAAGCGTCGCTGGTTTGCAATCAGACCCTTCATTGTGCTGTTTATTCAGTCCGGATAAAATTTAAATGTCATTCTTAGCCGACTACGACGCTCTTATTCAATATTGCAAAGAATTCAAATTTCAGTTCTCCCTGGGAAAGGTTAGAAAACAGTCAGTACTTAAAGTGGTCATCCGGCAATTGCCGGTTGATGTTTCACTAGACAACATCAAGAAAGATTTTCTTAATCGTCAATACCCAGTGATTTCAGTCGAGCAGGAAAAAGGCAGTGAGAGTGTTGCTACCTCTGTTCTTGGTGACTCTCAAAAACTCCAAACCTTCAATCCATTTTGGATCTACAATGCTTAGTTTGCTATCGTATAAAAGTATAACACTAAAATGAACCGTCGTATTTTCAGTTCTTTTTTTCTTTTTTTTTTGCCAACGATTAGGTCACACACAGACCTCTTGTGCTGCTACACGCAGATGTGTTAAATGTGCCGCGAATCATTTTACTTACGAGTGTAACCGTAAAACTCAATACGAAACTGTGAAATGTTCAAACTGTGGCGGGCGGCACCCTGCAAACTGTAAACGATGTCCAACTTACATAGTATCACGTAAAAGTTCTCAACAACTGATTTTTAAACCTGTAAACTTTTCATCATTGACATCTGAATCTACCAGGTCTTAAATCACGGAATACTCAAGAAACCTTTAAACAGAAGACCGGTTCTCATACCTATACAGCGATTCCTGACCTCTTCCAGCACATAGTGAAGCCAAGAAAAGTGATACCTTGAGAGAACTTGTCAACATCTTTCTTCATCTTCATCTTTCAAAAATACTATCAGCAGTCAGAAGAAGACTTCCTGCACTTAAAACAACTCCAGACAACCTAACCGAACTCTCCATTTTGTGTGACATTATAGAGCACACCAGTTCAGCTCAAGATTGAAAGACAATGAATTACATACAGGACAAAACACTTATCAGGATCAGTTTCCATACGTCTGATTAGCTACTTAGAGCACCAGTCACAAATCACATACTCCTTCAAAACTACGAATGGCATCCTTATATATAAATCCTCTCTTCAGCTTCTATATTCCTTTGAACCGAAAACATTAGCAAGTTTTATCAATTCCATCGTCTCTCATCTTTATATCAATAATAAGAGCTGACTCCGCCAAGTACGAACGGGCTGTACTACCGCTCTGACTTTTTTCCGCAAAAACAAAGTTATTAGTTATTATTATGTTTCGCGTTAGTCCTTCTCAATCTGCTGTCTAGTCTCAAGTTTAGGAAACTACAATCAACGTTCAAGAACTTCTCACATCGAAAGCAGTTCGCTATTCATATCGACAATCTCATTTGAAAAAAGATTCCAAAATGTGCTACAAACTTATCAAGATAGGAGTGCCACGCCAAGATACCATCATTAATATCACGTGTGGCACTATGCTGCTGCCGGAAACTGAGAGATTACTCAAAGAACATTGTGAACGAGAGAAATCCATATTTTGTACACTTGCTGATGTACCAAGTCCCAGTGTGAGTCCATCAACAAGAGAGTGGCCAGTTAAAGTGGAAATCATACATTTAAACCGAAAGAAGAACATAATGTTCTTCTATTCCAATCGCGAACAAGTTTACCTTCCTTGCTGTGTCCGTGGAATCTATTGAAGACTCTGTTAGCCAGATGGAAATAACGTCTCCTGTCATAGAAGAAAAAACACCTCCTGCTTCTAAAGATAGTTCTGAAATCCTAAGAAAGATCATATCTCTGAGTATATATGTTTACACGGAAAACAAGGGATATAAGCTTACTCATGGAGCATCTTTCGTATGCAAAGAAATTCCTCACTGCACAGTCTACCCAGACCGCATTAAATTCATCTGTAACTCCCAGGCTGACTACGATTCTCTCATTGTTTACTGCAAATAATACAAATTAAAATATTCCCTAGAAATGGCTAGACAAACATCCCTGATTAAAGTGGTAATCCGTACATTACGTATTGATGCATCCATTATTAATATTAAAACAGATTTACTGACCAGAGGGACCATGTTCTCTGAATGCAACAGATGAAAGGGAAGGGGGGCAACCTCAACCCCTAATTCTACTGATAATGAAGAAAACGTGAATCGCAAAGACCGTTTATGAGCTACAATTATTGGAATTTTATAGTATCAAAGTAGAGCCATATTGTGCACAACCATTCATTCAACGCTATAGATGTCATTGAATTGGACATACTCAAATTTTTGTTGCGCCAACGGACGATGTGTTAAGTGTGCAAGACCTCACCTCAGCTATGAGTGTACACGCAAGTCTCAGCATGACTCACTCACGTGTCGAAATTGTGGAAGAGAACACTCCGCAAATTATCGACACTGCTTCGTTATTCACAAGATACTATCACGGAAATAACTCCAGCCAAAAATTCCATCACCTCAAGATTTTCCGCCCTTGACGGAAAACTTAGTTACTGATCTACCAAATCCAACTCACTCTCAAGACACTTATGCCAAGAGGAAAAATTCCACTTGTCAAAAGTCGAAAACTGCATTTCTTGACTCTTCAGTTGGCAATGGAGAAGTTCTGGAAGTTTTCATCAACACCTTTAGATATCCACAACTCACGAAGCTCATTGCTGGAATTAGTCACAGATTACCACGTCTGAAAAGAACAAGAGACTTTTTCACAAAGTTATCTATCCTTTGTAAAATACTGGATGATTCCTGCTGATCAAAAGTGATTTTTGCATTCAGGACCAGACCCTTATCAGGGCCGCCTTATCACATCATGATTGGATGGTCGCCAATCCGGAACAGCCTTTCGTATGGAGCTGCCGATGGCAAACTAACAGGCAACTCAACCGTACTACTAATACAGTTAGGAAATCATCGTACCTGAACAATAAGATATTGAAGTAGTGCCTCCACCGAACGTCACGAAACATACAATGCCATCTTGGGATCAACCCGCTACATCATCTACCGTTCAAAGAACTGATGACTTCTGCGTCACCGTCAGCAATCTTAGCTCCGAATGCTACTAGAAGAAAGCCCTAAATAAAAAGATTACGTACAGACAGCCAAATATTAAATACACAGTATACTTCGTCAAAAATATCCGTGACATCCGTATTAATTTCGCCACCATGGAAGAGAAACGACGGTTCTTGGAACTTAAAAAAATCTGATTTTAGCTACGATAAAGCATGTCACACTAACGAAGGACGAAGACGGAACACTCAAGAACCGAAAGCTACCTGCACCTGTGTTATCACCGGCGTCGACTTCAGCTACTCCTTGGATGAAATCAGAGATGAACTCACAAACCAATCTGTCGATTTCTACAACATCATCCGAATCAAGTCCGATAGATAGCCATTACCAATTTGAGACTCTTCTCATACAACCCTGAAAAATCAGCAACTTAATTCCAATGGAGTTGTTATTGACAATTTCTATCATCGTATCGAACCCTTTAAGAGACAAGGCAGACCATTCCCTTGTTCTAAATGTTTTCAACACGGACATATCTCAACTTACTATGCTATGCAACACTGCTTCGAATGCGGCATCTATCGCACTCTTAACCACAAATGCCGTATCACTGGAAATACACCTTTTTGTGCAACTTGCAAAACAAATGTCCATAGAACTGGAAGCATTATTTATCTGAAACGACCTAAGTCAGCTAATAATTTGGAACCCAGGATCCAAATTAAAATATATCCCATAAATAAATCGAGGACAACACCTCAGAAGACTCCAGAAGACACAACTACACTACCGAACACACTGAACAACAGACATCAAATGAAGATACTTTTGACGCCCAGCAAAATATATTTCCTCCGGCACATGCAATAAATGAAGCCATCAAAGAACAAAAAGAAGAGATTACCCACAACATCATCCAATGGGTCACCGCTGTGCTTACTCTAGCCAAGAAACCATCCGAAACCCAATCACTGCATAGCTCTATCAAAATAGGAATCTTCACTTCAATAGCAATCACTGCTTCGATCTTGAACGAAAAAAATCAACATTCTTAAACCCACTCTAGGATATGCTTACGTAAATATACCAAAATACAACTCAACAAGACGAGATGTGCAGCACTGGACTTTAATTGGGAAAGGCTGCACCTATATCACCTACTACCAAAGTGCTGTACATCAATATTCAATGATTACGCAGTAAACTGGCAGAACTTTTGACGTCTTCAGGATCATTAATATTGCAATTATCAATTAAACTCATTTCACAAAATCCTTCAGAGTCTCCTCAGAAGGCTATCATATCATCAGATAAGACTGAACAACTTCATCAGGCGGCACTGCTATATTTCTGAAAAAAAAAAGTATAAAATAGACAGGAAGCACATTACCTGCAAATCTCCATGACAACATGACCATGCCTCTGCTCATCAATATCGAACTTCAAACTTCTATCCATATAGCTACGTTTTACAACAACCCTAGCACCGACTTAACAAACTCCTTTCCGTTAATAAATTACCTGGCAGCCTTTTCCAACGTCATCTTTGCTCTTTATATGAATGATATGAATTCACAACGTGAACTTTTAATTGACGCAACTACAAACACGAATGGTAAGAAACTACTACAATATATTATAAATAGCCCAGTAATTCAGCCCTAGCCAGAAGAAATAGTCACTAAACCGGATAAAATATTCTGCTCCACCGGATTGCTGAAGTTTAAACCCATCGCTCTTACAGAACATGGCCTTCCATCTATTGATCTGGCAACGCATCTCACTCTATATAACCTAAATTACCAGCCTAATACCTCACTGTTAAAGACTTCAAAAATTCAGATTAGGACGGATATAAAGCAAGCTTAGAAGCGAACCTTCAGAAGATTAACATCATCCCTAACCCACAATCCATTGAAGATGCTGCAAATGTAATAACTACCTACTTCCAAAATGCTGAAAAATCTTTTATCCCTAACATTAAAATAATTCCAGGAATTGATTGTCTACTGCAAGAATTACTCATCAATATTCGCCAGAAATGATACCTGCAAAGGACATACAACAAATTTCGACCACCAGTCACCAAATTGGAACTTAACAACCTATATAATACTATCAAAATTATGATCAAAATACATAGCGAAAAATAGTTCAACAACCTCTGCAAGAAACTGAGCACTCTACAAAAGGACCATAATTCTAAGTTTTGGCAAATAAGTAGAAAATTCTACAAAACCTCTTCCTAATTACAACTGCCTCACACTATCGATAATATTCATTTTCCTACTGATCAGGAAAAACTTCTACACCTAGCTAATGTTTTTATCACCAAGTTTCAGGATCCAGCAGCAAATATACGTGAGGAACAAAGTATTGAAGAACTCGCACAAGAAATCAAGACAATTAAAGCTAATTAGCAAGACCTACGTACTGTAGATCTAGCAGACAATCACCCACCAGCCATCACAACCCTTCTAGTGCCTATTCATCCACTAGAAGTTGATGACGCTATAAAGCGAAGGAAGAATACAGCACCAGGACCGGACAAGATAACCACACAAAATCTCAAAGCAGCCCCACCACTTTTTATGTAAAACTTGCTGAACTGTGTACAGCCAGTCTTCATGCTGGATACATACCTACAGCCAGAAAGACATCTCATAGTATCCTTATTCATAATCCTGGCAAACCAGCTAACCTCTTCAGTAATCTCCGAGTAATAGCGCTCACAAGCATTTTTTTCCAAACTAATGGAGAAGATTGGGTTGCATTATCTACAAGACTGCATCAATGCTTCCTCGCTGTCAATCTACTCATTCTATAGGAAACCGGATCTCAACCATAACACAACACCATCGATCAACTAGTGAGAATCTGCCACGATATTCAAATAACATTTGCAAAAGGACATATTACAGCTGCTGTATTTTTGGACTTCACGACTGCATTCGACTCCGCATGGCATGATGGTCTTTTATATAAGCTTGCTAATTACAATATACCTATAACAATAACACGGTAGATACATAACTTTCTTACTGACAGAACAACAAAGATTAATATAAACAACCAATACCCCAATGACATTTTCATTCAACGTGGCGTTCCACAAGGTTCAACTATTGCTCTAATATATCTAATATATCCTAATATATCTATCTTCTATATGTCAACGACACTCCCATCATTGCAAATTGGAAAACACATCTTGGGTTATTTGCAGATGACAGCACTTATTGGACCACCAGTCTGCTCATGCACAACATATTTAGTTGATTATATAAAAAATTGCTGAATTTGCGCTCTGGTGTCATAAGTGGAAATTGTAACTCAATCCTCAGAAAACGCAACTGATCCTCTTCATCCCACCACGAAGACGTTGACATTCCATCAAGGACACCCGCAACAGCATTACCATTCAAAATTACAATTACAACTACAGCAAAATATCTGGGAGTGCTGTTTGACAAACGTCTTAATCTTAACGCCTATATACGAGAGTCTAGATCTTAGCCCTCAATAGAATAGGTTTAAATCCCACACTGAGCATCAAAAACAAAATATATTAATATGAAATGGCCATCCGCTCTATACTCGTTTATGGCCATCCATTCATCAATAGGCATAACATAGCAGATATATCCCGTGCCGAGCGCTTCTGGCTTAGAAAAGTCACAAACATCTATCAAGAAGACCTCAAACCATATTACGACAAATTCAAGCTTGAATCTGTCAAAGACGTAGTCTTCAAACTTAATGCAAGATACAGAGACAGAACCCTGGAAAAAAAGTTCTTCAACGATAACTTTACCAACGAAGACAGAACTTTCACAAATCCGCCTATATCCACCCTACATTCTCTCCTAGCAATGTAAAAAAAGCCATACAATATACTCCTAAACTCTAATCCTATTAAGTACGTGTTCACTATCCACCTCACAACCAAACCAAACAATACAATCTTTATTCCCTAACACAAAACTACACACGCTGACTACTATAAAAATTTTCATAAAACTACAACCAAATCAGCACACACAAACAATGACATCAACGTCATACTACAAAACTTGGAGCCACAGATACAGGGCCATTGTGACTGTGACTGTATTTGACAACTTGAGTGGTTGAGTACCAGGTTTTTTTTAGAAGCCCGCGCCTCGTAGTGAAGGTAATAGTACATGAAGTGGATTGCGTAGAAAGTAATAACGGAAGTGCGACTGTCGGGACTTCCTCAACGTATTTTTTAGTTCGGTTCATGTTTGAAGATCTCGAGTCGTAGTCTGAAGTGCATAGCTTCTAGTTGTTAAAGCCCAAGTAGATGGTATTATGTTGGATGTTGTGGACGAGCATAAATGTATTGAGTAACTGGAATAATGCCAATGCTGTTGAGAGAGTCATGATGTGAAGCGTGAAGCTGCAGTCAAAACTTTATCGAGTATATAGTCACCATTTCTTGCAGGTAAGGGGATCCTCTATCTTCGTGGAGCTGTAGTATCTTTGTATCTCGACTGTGGCCTGTGATTAATCTGATGGCAAGATTTTGGGGAAGTTGTGATTTTCGCTTTTGTATCTTAGCGACATGTTGCCATGCAGGATGAGCGTACAGGAGCACTGGTCGAATGAGTTGCTTGTAGAGATGAATTTTAGATTCCAGTGAAAAACCAGAGGAAGGTAGTAGATGTGTCGATTCCTGAAGTCTCTGTTGTGCTTTACATGTAACTTCATGGATGTGCAGTTGAAATGTTAGTTTTCGATCCAATGTGATTCCAAGATATTTGACGTGGTAGACCTGCGTCAATTGATGGCTATCATAGAAAAGTAGTATGGGAGGCGGACGCCGGTATTTGGAGAAGTACAGAAAGACGGTTTCAGCAGGGTTAATGTTAATGCGCCATTTAGTAGTCCAAGCACAAGCGAATCGAATTGGCGCTGCATCCATATAGTCGCAAAGGGAAGATTCCGATTTGAAGAGATGAAAGCGGTGTCATCAGCAAATGTAGCAACTGTTGTATGTTCTGTTGTAGGAAGACCAGCGGTATATAACAAATAAAGTAACGTAGATAGCAAGATCCTTGAGGGAGGCCTACTTCCCTGGTGTAAACTGATGATAATGACGTTTGATGTCGAGCCTATATGATGGAAATCATAGTTGATGAAGCTTGTAACGGAAGCCGCCATTCCATACGCGGTCGAAGGCCTTTTCCTCATTAACAAACATCATGGTGAGTTCTGCAGTAGTGCTGAACGTAGGTTGGAATCCAAATTGATGGCTGGGAATTATTTGATTATCCTGAGTAAAGCGAAATAATCGTGCATATAGAAGGCGAACTATTATCTTCGTTAAGTGAAAGAGGAGGCATATTGGCCTATGATTTTTAGGGAATAATTGATTTTTCTCTGTTTGGGTATCGTAAGATGGTTGCTATTTTCCATGATGATGGAAAGTGTCCTGTAGGAAGCATGGCGTTAAACATCTGACACAATAGGATTGCTAACTTTCTTGGAGCATTTTTTTAGAGCTGCTGCAGCAATGTGATCAGGACCGGCGGTATTCGTCAAGTTGAGTTGTTTGAGTAGATTTGTAGCTACTCTTTGAGTACGCAGCTGATGGGCTGGAAGAGGTTGAACTTGGAGGAGTTGATGAGGAACGCGGCGAACTTGGCGTATGGTACGTTCGTCTACGGGATCAGCGTTCGGTTGGAATTGGTCGTAGAGTTGTAGCGCGAAGCCTTGCGCTTTATCTTGATTATCAAATACTAATCCGTTCGGTCCATGAAGGGTTTGGGTGTGCTGAAACTTGGATTTTGTGAGAGCACGCGTCATTCTCCAGAATTCCTTGGAAGGTGTAGGAAGAGATTTTAGTTTCTCGTCCCATTGTTGATAATGTAAACGTAGTAGTTTTTCTTGATTTTTTGTTGTGGACGATTATAGATGTGTTTGAAGGCTGGATGACACAGACGCTTCCATTGGTGACGCGCCCAGTTCTTTAAAAGAAGTAAACCCCGTGTTCGGTTTTCTTCAGGGGAAGTATAGTGCTGTTCTGGAGAATAGCTCCTATGAGTTGAACGAATGTAGACACTATTAATTGAAGACGTGAGTTGTTGAACTGCTTGATCAATAAGAGCAGGTGAAGAAATTAAAATATGGGTATCGAGATTATCGTGGATCATTTGCCGCTATTCGTCCCAGTTGACTGTGTTGATGATGGGAAGACGTCTAGTTGGTGGAGCATGAGTATGCTGAATTTCCAATAAAAATGGGTTGTGATTTCAATTTAGTTCAGAGATGGAGGTTGGAGCATATCTGATGATTTGCTGCTAATACTATGGCCAATATGTCTGGATTGCCTTGATATCTTGGGAAATGTGTCGGTTCCGTTCGAGCTGCTTGGAGACGATCAAGGTTGTGAAAATCTGCTTCCAAAGTAATTCCTGTCTTATTCCTGACCTTTCAGTTCCACGAAGGGTGTTTTTCGCGTTAAGATCAGCACCTATTAGTACGTGATGCCCCAGTTGTCGGAGGCTTTGTAGATCAGCTATGTTTGTTTCTTTGGAGGTGATTTATAGGTAGATACGATGAAAAGAGGTTCTTGAGGCGTGAGTAGCTTGATTATTGTAACTTCCAATTTGTCCAATGTCGAGGCTGGAACTTCTTCATATAGAATATCTTGTTTTAAACGAATGGCCGTGCCGCCCTTATGAGTTGATCGATCCGCTCGAATGACAGTGTAGTTCCCGATTTTCCATTGTATTGCTGGTGTGAGAAGAGTTTCCTGCAAGACTGCGATATCACCCTGGTGGTATGGTAAGAATTTTATGGGTTCGAAGGTTTGTGATCTTATTCCTTCTGCATTCCAGTATGCGATCCTCAGTTGACATCTGAGTGGATTAGTCACGGCCATCATCAAGGATGTCCGTGAAGATTTCAGCAACCTAGGTAAGTGTTTCGAATCTTCTGATGACCAGTCTTGAGTTTGGTAAATATCTTTTTAAAATTAAGATCTTTAAATAGTTAAATTACTTCTTTGAGAGTGCTAGTCATCTCCGAAGGAGAGTCAGAGGCAGAATTGGTCTTATTGGAAGGTGGAAATGAAGTGTTACCATCGATTCAGTCTTGGCGAGGAGTTGGCCTTTGAGGTGTTGGAGGAGTATTTGTTGGAATTGACGGACAATCCTTGGGAGAGGTGAAATTGGTATGTGTAGGTTTGCGTGAATTTACAGGTTGTTTGTTGGTAGTTTTCTGCTGCTTTCTGCATTATTTTTCTTCAAGAAAGTCGGGGCAACCACGATAGTTGGCAGGATGATTTCCATGACAATTATGACAATAAGCTGGAGTAGTGCGGTCTTTTATATCACAGTCGGTTTAGATGAAATTCAGAACATTTCAAGCATCGTGGTTTAGCTTTGCAAGAGTTTATTGAGTGGACAAGCCTTTGGCAGTTATAACATTGTAGGAATTCAGCCGGTCGATATGGTTCCACAGTACTTCTGTAGCTCAGCAAATACACATAATTATAGATTTCTTGACTTTTAGCATTTTTAGTAAAAGTAGCCAAAAACAGTGGGAGTGATTTCCTTGCATCTGTGTCTGTTTTCTTTCCAAGTAATCGATGCACTTCTTGCACAAGATATTCCAAGTAAACGAGACCGTGTTTGATGTCCTGAACAGGTGTGTCAATCGGTAAGTTTCGTATAATTACCTTTTGAAGTTGCGAGTGCTTAGGATGTTCAGTGACGTATTTAATTTCATTAGTTTGAGAGAAGGTTTCCATTTTGTCATAGTCTTCTTGGGAACTGCACTTGAACTGTATAAAATCTCCTGTTTAATTATCGTGAGGTTGCTTGGTGCAGGTAGCAAGTAAGGCTCTAGTGAAAGCGTATTTTTGTCCAATTCCATACACATAGAGGCATCTTGGTTTGCGTGCTTTTGAAGTAGTGTGTGTGGTACAGGTTTGTAGGCGAGTCGGACGAAGCATCAAAAGTGGTCCCACCAAGCGGAGCAAATTTATTCTGGGTTTGCGGTGGGAAGCTGAAGAGTCCATTGAACGTGGTTTAAATGCATGTTTGGGTTTCAACTGCTACAAATCCATCAGAGAAACGTTGTTTCTTTTTGACTGAGTATTCATCATCTTCAAAATCTGGTAAGTCAGTCTGCATGTAATCTTCATTGTCCATTGTACCTGAAGTCGTGTCCCTAATAAGGGCCGGTTGGTTGTAATCCAAAGAAAGTTGTGGAGAAAAGGACTCGCCCGGGGCGCCAAACCTCTGGAGATGGTCATCTGAGGTGTATGGTCCATTACAATAGGAACACAGGTGCTTAAGATAACTTAGTGTTAAAATAAGCAGTATCTGCATTTGATGAAAGACTACTATTACCGCTAGCTTGTTCTACAGCTGTTTGAGGTGCTTCAAACGTGTTGAAATTTACTGAACCAGCAATTATCTCGAGTTGTGCTGCAGTACATTTGTATTTAGTTTGAAGAAAATCACATTGTCGCTCTGTGATTAACGGAGTTTGATTGGAATCCATGCAGGTTGCAGGTTTATTGTGACAAATTATCGAGTGGGAGTTCCGGGCTACCCAAAGCCCTTGCCTCTTGTTTGACGTGAGATTGCATATGAAGTGTGCTCCCATAAGTTGTGATCCGGATCAGCAACTGTCGCTGATTTCTATGGGCATATGTGTTCAATTGCTGTGTTTCAAGTACTTGCAAAACTCCATGACTGGTCGGATGGTCATTGGCTGATTTGTCTGAGTGATGCTGGTGAAGAAGGAGGCGAATCTGGAGTGGTGATTTAGCCAATCAGGTGATCATGAGTGGCTGGCATAGAAGTTGATGCTGTTTGCTTAGTTAGGGGGTGGTGATCCTGGGAGTTCCAAGAGAAGATGTTATGGTGGTTGAGGTCTGGCTTAGATATGAGGATTAGCTGGTACAGTGCCGAGTTGCGGAGAATGTCATAAGTTGAATGTTGCAACGAAAGCCAGAATGCTTGACGTCTGTGGTTGATGATTTCATCTAGGTATGGAAGGTCTAAGTCCTCGTTCAGCTGTGCAATTCTGGTGTCCCGATAGTGACCTGTGATTTGTCTTGCTGCAAAGTTCTGAACAATTTGTAGTTTAGCTCGGTATGATCGAGATGTGTGATGCCATACAGGACATGCATAAAGCATGAAAGAGCGAATCATTGCGCAATAAACGTGTTTTTTCGTTTCCAACGTGAGCTGTGAGGAGCGGAGTAGACAGGAGAGTTGACCTCGTCGCTGACGAGCACGTTTACCGATGTATAGGAGATGATGCCGAAATGTTAGTTTCCTATCCAGATGTAGACCTAGGTACTTGGTAGAAGTGACTTGTTGGAGGCGTTGGTTATCAAAGGAGAGTCGAACTGGAGTTTCCGTTCGTTTCTTGAAAAAGACGATCACAGTTGTTTATTCTGGATTGATGCCAATACGCCAGCGAGTCTTCAATGCGATGTAAATAGCGTTGGGTCCAGAGTTGAGGATATTTGATGTTCTTGCTAGAAGCGAAGATGGCGGCATCGTCATCAAAGGTGACTGCGTATGTATTGGAGGTCGTAGGAAAATCCGCAGTATATAGGTTGTATAGTAGCGGTGACAGGCAGGATCCTTGTGGAACACCAGCTTCGATAGACAGAGTATCGTAAAATGTGGATTCGTAGTGCACGTGGAATGTGGGATGGTGAAAAAAGGACTTGGTTACGGCTAGAAGTTTAGGTGGAATGCCAAGTTGATAAAGTTTGTAGGGGAGCCCTTCATGCCAGATATGGTCGAAAGCACGAGCGACATCCAAAAAGACAGCTACGACTACTTCTTTGTCGTTGACGCTTTGTATAATCTTTTCTGTAATTCTTGTGAGTTGAGCTGTTGTTCCGAAGGAAGGGCAGAAGACGAATTGGTGCGGAGGGAGCAATTGATGTTCTTCTGTGAATTGAAGGAGACGACGGTACAGGAGACGTTGAATTATTTTGCTCAAGTGGCTGAGGAGGCTTATTGGGCGGTAGTTTTGAGTAAAAAGTTTATTTTTCCCGGGCTTCGGAAGCATGCATGCTGTAGCTTGTTTCCAGGAGGTCGGATAGTGTCCTATCTTCAGGATAGCATTGAAGATCTTGGTTAATAAAACACTGAGTTTTCTTGGGGCCCGTTTCAGGGCGAGTGGAGAGGTGTGATCAGGACCAGCAGCTTTGTGAGAAGGCAACTTGCGGATTATGTGAGAGATTTCTTTAGGAGTGGATAATAGATGGGGCTCAATTTCAACAGATTGATCTCTGGTTCTAAGGAATCGATGAACTCTCCGGATGAAGTTCTCATCAATCTGATCGAAGTTTGGTTGCAATTGAGTGTCCAGTTGGCGTGCGAATGTGGCTGCTTTATCGGATGAATTGAAGACAAGTCCTTGAGGTCCATGGAGAGCTTGGGCGTGTTTGATTCCAGATGATGATAAATTGCGAACAAGTCGCCAGAACTCATGGTTAGCTGTTCATAGGGATAGGAGTTTCATGTTCCAAGTCTCTGCTTGAAGACTATGTAAACGAAGTTTAAGTTTCCAGGTGAGAGTATTGTACAGGGATTTAAAAGTCGGATGACGCAGGCGCTGCCATTTCTTGCGTGCCCATCGTTTGAATGAGGTCCTAATTCTGGTGCGAAGATCATCCAGCGAAGAAGGCGGAGATGTACGCACTGATTGTGTCGACAATGTGTAGGCACTGTTGATTGCTGCGGAGAGTTGATCAACCGTGTCATCAATTTCTGCTGGGGTTTGAAGAGGGCTATAGAGATTGAGTAGACGATGAAGTTGGTTTGTTGTGCGGATGGTTGGAAGATGTGTAGTAGGAGTGGTGTAGTCCTGTTGAATGGTGAGGAGCACCGGGTTGTGATCTTAGTCCAAGGCAGGAATGGAGATCGGATCTTCAGTGATAGTTACATTCATGTACAGGACTGTGTCCAATATATCCGGGAAGCCATTGCCACGAGGAAGGAAGGTAGGTTCCATAGGGGCAGAGATCTGAAGATCGAGATTTTGTAAGTGTGCTCGGTTTTGACTTTGCTGAGTCCTGATTTGAGCTTCTGAAGAAGAGATGAGAAGATCCTTGAAGAGATGCATTATTTCTTTGATAGAGGATCCCAAGCTAGAGTGGGATGCAGTCTCAGAAGTAGAACGAGAATTCTATGGATTTGTTGTTGATCGTGAAGGGTTTGATGATGGTGAGCGTTCTGCTGGAGTCAGTAAAGAAGGAGATTCATGTTGCTTTAGTGGTGGTGAAGTGGATAGAGAAGTCTTGACTGTCGTGTTCTGTTTTTGTTTGGCCCGTGTTTGGCGTTCTAGCTCGAAAACTGTGCATAATTGGCAGTTGGCGGGGGGTCTGCTCCACAGTTGGCACAGCAGGCAGTAGTAGTTCTGGATTTCTTTGGGCAATCCTCGGTGAGGTGGTCTTTTCCACATTTCAGGCATCTGGGTTTAGCATGGCAGGTGCTTTGGGAATGTCCCAAACGTTGTCACCGATAGCATTGGAGAAATTCGCTGGGCCTGTAGTCTTCCACAACAATTCTGTAGCATACGCAGTTTTTTCTTCGTATATCTCCTGAGTTTTAGGCGGTTTTTGAAATGAGGCTAGGAACAATGGGAGCGGAAATTTTCATCTGAGCCTTGAGTTTTTCCTTTCAGTTGATGGACAGCTACGACGGGATATTTCAAGTCTTCCAAGTCTTGATTGATGTCCTCCACCGGTTTATCGACAGGCAGTTTGCGGATGACGACTTTTATTAGCTGATCTATCTTTGGTTGATCAGTGGCATATTGATATGTATTGAGAATACAGAATTTTTCTATTTTCTCGTAGGTTTCTAAAGAATTGCAAGTGAATTGGATGAGGTCACCAGTCTGATAAACTTTAGGTTTAGATACTCATGTATTGCACAGAGAGTTGGTGAAAGCGAATTTATCCTGAATGCCATATACGTATATGAACTTTGGCTTGTTGGCAGATGAAGAGTTGTTACTGGTGGTTGATGATTTTGAGGGAGTGATGGAGGAAGTGAATCCTGGTTCATCAGAAGATAACGTGCTTGGTGGAGTTTATGATTTTTTCGTTGTCACTGGAGGCGAAGTGCGAGTGCTATAATTCGGACTGAACGCATGTTTCCCTTTCACTGGGATGAAGTTGTCGGTCGGATCGCTAGTTGGGTTGTGCCTTGAATCTTCTAGATTTGATATGGAAAGGCGTTGCTTTTTTATTTCAAGGATGAAGAACGACCGTCCCCATCACCTTCATCCATGTCGTAGTCTTGTGGATGCAATTGTTGTTCGGTAGAGTCGGTAAGGCTAGGTGATTGGCTTGAGCAATTTCAACTGCTGGTTTCACATCATCAAAAGAACGTATTTCCATTCTTTGTGCTAGCAACAGGCAATCATCCGGGGAAATGTGTTCATGAAGATAAGCATTGACTTGTGGGTGATTATGCTGTGGAAGATTGAAACGTTGAGATACATCCATGGTATTTTGCGTCTGAGCGCAGAAATTGACAGTATTTTGACAGTTCAGGTCCAACTTTCGTGTAGCCGAACTCTTCTTTCATCCTTGTTTGAATTAATAGTTTTTGAGTTTCTGACATGAAATTTCTCCAAATGGTGTGATTCGGAGTTGCTGTAATCTTTATTTATGTCAATTATTTGCATTATTTTTTGTTGCGTGGAAAACGCGGGAATACTCGTAAAAGCTCGGAAACTTGTCAGGGCTAGTAGTATAGACCGTCCGTGACAAACGACCTCAGCTCTGGTTCTAGGGCCACTGGTCCGGTCTGTGGTGTCTGATTGCTGCGATGTTGGAAGTACCGGGTTCTTCCTTGGGAACCCCTGCCTCCGATATGACCTGAATGGGCATAAGTATTTAACGCATAGGAGTTAAAATGAAGGGCAACTGTCGCAAATTCGTTGTTTTATGAGAAGGGTGATGATGATGGAGAATGAGGGTGATTCGCAATGATTGGCGATTGTAACGAGAGGTCCCCGATGATCTTGTTCATTGCTGGTTCTTGAGTGGCTGGCACTTATCGAATGGTGGTCACTGGAGTGGCCCTCATAAGAGTGTGGTCCTTGTTACGGAGACCATTTAATCCTGTATTTCTTCTAATATTTCGCAAAAAATGATGAGTTTGTCAAAAAAAAGTCATGAGCTTGATAACTTCTATGTAGAGCTGGAGTAGAGTCTGTGAAGTCGCAGATCATGAAACAAAGTGAGTAGATCGCGTCAGCTTGAAGCTGGTTCACCTATGGTAGATGACGACGGGATGTTGTTTTGTGATGAATTGAAAGAAAGTACTGGTCTTTGCAGCATATATAGGTTGGAACGTTTTCTTCGATGTTGATACAGACGGAGCGTTCGGTGCGAGAGGTGGAAAATCCTGCGGTTGAGGTAAGTTTTGGAGAGTAGAGCGTCTTCATAGTAGTCAATGTATCGTTGGGCATTTGCTGTAGTTTGCGGGCTGGCCCCCACCGCAACTTGGGCATTTCACTTCATTGTCTTGAGTTTTTCTTGAGCATTCGTAAGTACGATAACCTCCGGCGCACATTACACAGCTATGGTTGGCATAACAAGATGGCTAAGTGTGGCCCAGACGATGCGAACCATAGCACTGCACATAATGTCTTGCTTTCAATGGTTCAACTTTTATCTTGTAGAATTCAAGATGTTGTAAGTCGAATATGGTGTTGATGGTGGGCATCTTGTGTAATGTCACTATAAAAGAGGGGTATTAACATTCCAGCTCTTCCTTTCAATTGCTGCACAGAGAGAGTGCGATATCGACGATCTCTACATCCTGCTTGATATTAGCCAATGAGGTGTCTATTAGCAGCTGTCTAATAACTACTTTAAGTACTTTGTCGTTTTAACTGGATCGAATGCATATTGTTATTTGAACTATTTGCAGAATTCAATCAAAGTGGTTTAGTCTTCTTGATTGTTATACTGGAATTTTATTCTATCTGCGTAAACTGCACAATGTGGAGTCTCTTTGCAAACAGAAATGGCACTATCAATTAGTTTGTATCCTTTTTCACTGGGGTAATCGTAAATTGTGACAGATTTAATAGTAGGTTGAAGTTCAGGCGAAGTTCTACTCCGTGTTGTATCTGAAGTGGAAACACTTCCTGCTGTGGAAGCATCCATTGGCTCATTATCTGCAGAGGTCAATGTCTTAAGAACGGCATCTGGAAGTTAAGGTGGTGGATCAGGACTGTCAGTAGGTGCTAATGGAGTGTATCTGTTAGCAACTGGTATTAGATTAGATGATTTGGTGCGTGAGAGAACAGTATCTTTAGGAAGTTTAAATGGTGGTTCATCTCATGAGGAAGAGTCTCCTTGAATATGGTTCTGGAAAGAGCAGGAATTGGGTGCAGATACCTGTAGTTCGTCTTCAGTTTTCGAACAGCGGGAGTCTTGTTTTGCTTTCGAAGTCGATGGACGATCGTAGGCCAGTTTGTGGTTGTGTCGTGAATGAGGACCTGCACACCAGGGGCAGATGTTATTTAATTAAGTCCTTACGTTAGTACATATGTACAGTGGATCAATAGGAAAAATGTATGTTTCGTCGTGTTCGTAACCATTTTCCTCTACTACTGTAAATGTCTTTGAATGCATTAGCGCAATTAAAACGTGACTGCTCTCAATGACCTCAGCTCTTATTATATGGCTACAAGGTCAAGATTAAGGTATATCTGACGGGTTTTAATAGCGGATTTGAGTCCCGGAATCTCCAAATTTTGGCTCGAAATTAAAAAGAAAACTATGAAAACTCAAGACCAGACTAAAACTACCAACCACCATTGACAACGTCTACCTGCCAACTGGACAAGATAAAGTCCAACATCTAGCTAACGCCTTCATTATAAAGTTCCAGTAACCTCCGTCACACACACACACACACACACAGAAGAGCATACAATTGAGGAACTAGCTCATACAATCAAGGCCATTATCGCCAACCATGAAAATCTAACCGTTGCTGATCTTGCAGATAATCATACTTCCTCCATGGCCGATTTACTTAAACCCATCCACCATATAGAAGTTGACGAAGCCTTCAAATCTGATAAGGCCTACAGGATCTGATAAGACAACCACACAGCATCTGAAAGGTGCTCCACAACTCCTACACGCCAAACTTGCCGAATTACACTCTTGGAATATTTTCACTGGATATATATCTTCTGCTTGGAAGACATCACATACCATTTTCCTTCTTAAACCTTTAAAATCTGCCAATCTACGACCAATAGCACTCATTAATATCCTCTCTAAAATCACGGAAAACATTTTGGTCAGAAGGCTTCATCTATACCTCAACAGCATCAACCTTTTAATACCACAGATAGGAGGCTTCCGTCCTCAACACAGCACCATAGATCAAATCATGAGGATATGCCATGACATCCAATTAGCCTTCTCCAAGGGACACATCACTGATGCAGAGTTCCTGGACCTCATAGGTGGGTTTGATTCTGTTTGGCATGATGTCTTCTGTGTAAACTTACCCATTACAACTTGACTACAACAATTATTCGATGGATATATAATTTTCTTTCTGACAGAATCACCAGATTCAAATTTAACGGCCAATACTCGAACAATATACCTATACAACGAAGCGTTCCATAAGGATCCACCATCGCACCTCCAATTTATCATCTATATGTCAATGACACTCCCATCAATCCGCAGTTCACCACACAACTTTGTCTTTTCGCAGATGACACCCCCTCTTGGACCTCCACGCTACTCACGCGCAATGTACTCATCCGATTACGACAGCAAATACAAAAATTCGCTAAATGGTGTCTCAAATGGAAATTACAGCTTAATCCAAGGAAAACTCATCTCATTCTCTTCGTTCCGCCTCGCACACGCCGACATCCTATGAAGGGCACACGCAACAGTATTAAATTTCAAAACCGAGGTCCCAATTATGAAAACAGCAAAAAACTTGGAGTTCTACTTGATAAATGACTAACTCTTAACGCTCACATACAGGATGTTAAAAGGCGTACATTTCGCTCTATATTAGACCTCAAGAGACGAGGTATAAATCCGTCGTTCGACCTTAAAAATAAGGTTTATCTCTATAAAATGATTAATTGTCCCACGCTACTTTATGGTCATCCTCTATATTCTAGATAACATCACCGATGTGTCGAGAGCGGAACGCTATTGGATAAGGAAGACCACAAACAACTTTTAAGATGATTATGTGAAGCCATATTAAGAACAAATTAGAATATTACCAATTACAGATGCAATAATCAAAATCAACAGAAAATACAGAGATAGCATTTTGGAAAAACAGTTCTTCAAAGATAATTTCACCGACTTTGACAGACCTTGAGATTGATTTCACATGAAACATGAAATCAACCTCATACAATAAAACTCGGAGACACTGCCAACTGCCGACTTATAATGGCGGGTTATTTGAGCTACTGTGTTCCGAGACTTTTTGTGTCCCATGCATCGCATATGGAATAGATAGAAAACGGAATAAACTCACAATGTAGAGTTCAAGAATGGCCGGATATCGACACCGACTCATTGAAGGTTTGCATGAAGATTAGGAAGTTATGTAATGAGGATGAAAGCTGGTAAAGTAGTGTGGTTGGAAGATTTGAAGGAATGGCTGCCTGAGAGTGGCTGGTAGAGAAGGGCCAATGGAAGTTAGCCAGTACAGTGGCTCTAAAAAGGGTTTTGGTCTTGTATAGTATTTTTTGTTGTTCTGCTTAGTCTCGAAGTTCTAGTATTTCACAAAATATGATGAGCTTAGTAAAGATGTCAGGAGCTGTTTTGATTTGATGAAAACGTTTATGAATGGCTTGGAGAAGTCTTTGAAGTTGCAGGTCTTGAAACCAATTGAGGAGATTACGCCAACTTGGAGCTGTTTCTTCTGTGGAAGATGACGGTATGGTATTAGATTGTAACGCCTTGTTGGTAGTACTCGTTTTTTCAGCATATGCAGTTTTAAAGTTCTTCTTGGGTACTGGTTCAGATAGAGAATCTGGTTAGAGAAGTGGAAAGTCCTGTGGTTGAGGTATTTTTTTTTATTGGTACGTTTTGACAGAACTCGATGTATCATTGGGCATCTGGTGTAATTTGCGGGGTGACCAATACCGCAATTAGGGCACTTCACTACACTGTCTTGAGTTTTTCTTGAGCATTCATACGTGAGATGACCTCCGGCTCATTTAACACAACGGGGGTTAGCGTAACATGATGACTGGGTATGCCCAAGTCGGTGGCAACGATAGCACTGCACATAAGGTCTTGCTTAAAATGGTTCGACTTATTTTGTAAAACTCCAGATATTGTAGGTCAAAGATACTGTTGATAGTTTGCGTCTTTAGTAATGTCACTAGGAAAAGGGGAAATGGCATTCCACCTGGATATTACAGTTGCTGCACAGAGAGAGTTTGATATCCACGATTTTCTAAATCTTGTTTAATGTTAGCCACTAAGGTGTCGATGGGTTGCTGGCGAAAGACTGCTTTCAATATTTTGTCTTCTTTTAGCTCAACCTAATGCGTATTGTAGTTTGAATTCTTTCAAGAATTCATTCAAAGCGATGTGTTCTTCTTGATTATTACATTGGAATTTTATTCTGTCTGGATGAACAGCACAATATGTAGTCTCTTTACAAACTGTGATGGCTCCATGAGTTAGATGATATCCCTTTTCATTAGGGTAATCATAGATTGTTTAAGATTTGATATTGCATTGGAGTTTAAGAGTAGGGTTAGTTCTAGTTTTCTCTGAGATAGAAACACTGTCTTCTGTGCAAGTATTCATAGGTTCATTCTGAGGAACAGCATCAGTAGGTTCAGTGGGGACAAGTGGGTCAAATTTATTAGTGACAGACACTGGAGAAGATGGTTGGGAGCGTGGTTTCATTGTATTTTTGGGTAACTTGAATGGTGGTTCTTCTGTTAAGGTTGAAAAGTCCTCTTTATTACGCTCCTGAAAAGAGCCAGAAGTAGGTGGAAATAATTATAAATTATCTTGATTGGTCTGGGATTCAGCATCTTGTTGTGAGGTGGAGATTCATGGACTTCCGTAGTAGTATTTATCGTCTGCTCGTGAAATGGCCTCCGTCTGCACTGTCTAGAAATTTTCTTGAGCATTCATACGTGAGATGACCTCCGGTGCACTTAACACAACGGGGGGTAGCGTAACATGAAGACTGGGTGTGTCCAACTCGCTGGCAACGATAAACTGCACACAAGGTCTTGTATTGAATGGTTCAACTTTTACTTCGTAGAATTCAAGATATTCTAAGTTGAATATACTGTTGATGGTGGGCATCTTTTGTAATGTCACTAAAAAGAGGGGTATTAACACTCCAGCTCTTCATTTCAATTGCTGCACACAGAGAGTGGGATATCCACGATTCTCTAGATCGTGCTTGATATTGGCCAATGAGGTGTCTATTGAGCAATAGGGTGTCTATTGGAAGCTGTCTAATCACTACTTTAAGTACTTTATCTTCTTTAACTGAATCCAATGCATATTTAATTTGAATTCTTAGCAGAATTCAATCAATGCGGAATACTCGTCTTGGTTGTTACACTGAAATTTTATTCTATCTGGGTGAATTGCACAATGCGGAGTCTGTTTGCAAACAGTAATGGCACCATGAGTTGGTATCCCTTTTCACTCGGGTAATCGTAAATTGTGAGAGATTTGATGGTACGTTGAAGTTCAGGCGAAATCCTAGTCTGTGTTTGGTCTGAAGTGGTAGCACTTTCTGTTTATGGAAGTATCCGTCGGCTCATTATCTGCAGTGGTCAATGTCTTAGTAACAGCATCTGAGAGTTGAGGTGGTGAATCAGCACTGTCAGTAGGGATTAATGGAGCGAATCTGTTAGCAACTAGTACTGGATTAGATGATTTGGTGCGTGATGGAACAATATGTTTAGGAAGTTTAAATGGTGGTTCGTCTCCTGCGGTTGAAGAGTCTTCTTGAGTCTTCTGGAAAGAGATTTAATTGGGTGCAGATACCTGTAGTTCGTCTTAAGTTTTCGGAGAGTGGGCGTCTTGTTTTGCTTTCGAAGCCGGTAGACGACCGTAGGGCAATTTTTTGGTCGTGTCGTGAATGAGGACCCCCACACCAGGGGCAGATGTTATTTAATTTATTCCTTACGTTAGTATTCATGAACAGTTGATAAATAGGAAAAAAGTATGTTTCGTCGTGTACGTAGCCATTTCCCTCCACTATTCTAATAATCTTCGTAAATGTCTTTGAATCCATGAGCGCTAACAGAACGTGACTGCTCTCTATGAACTCAGCTTTTATTATTCTGAACTCAGGTTGCAGGTTGCAGGTTTATCATGAACAATTCAACGGTTTGGAGTTCCGGGCTACCCAAAGCCCATGCCTCGTATATGTAAATGAAAAAGCTTATGAAGTGTTGTTCCATGGGTTGTAGCCGAATCAGCAACTGACGCTGGTTTATGCGGGAATAGGTGTTCCGGAGCATGATTTGAAAGGTCTAAAAAACTGCGATGCTGGTCAGATTGCCAGTAAGAGAAATCGAAGAACGTCTGGTGGTAGAGGAGAATACAGATGGTGGATAGAAAGCAGGAGAATCCTGATTAGCGGTTGGTAAGCCAGTGTCATTTTGCTCAAGGTGTCAGTAACTGACGACGTTGAGGCATCTTCTCCATGGCTGCTTAAAAAAAAAGCAGAAAAAAGAATCTCTCAAAAGAGTTGTGGTACTTCTTTGAGGGAAGTATTTGAGTCTTCAGGTAGGTCCAGTGGTGGCGGATTAGGAGGTCGTTTCGTAACATTGGTTACATTAGCATAAGTTGGACTAATCTCTGAATGTGTCGACTTAACTGGAGTAGAGTCTTTCACTAATGGAGGAAACTCTTCTTGGGTTAGTTTCTGAGGAACTTGAGTACGACGTGCTTGAAAACGTTTAATAATACTGTAACCTTTGAAATTGGACTGGTGGTCTTTGCCACAATTAGCACATTTATAGCTCTGCTCATCCTTGCGATGTGGGCACTGGTAGCTGAGATGAGATTCTGTACAATGCATACATTTTGGGGCTGCATAACCTAAAGATTGTGTATGCCCCAGTCGTTGACATCTAAAACGTTGGATGTAAGTGTTAGCTCCGTATAGTTCCACTGAAATTTTGAAAAATTCCAAATATTGGATATCAAAGATCCTCTTGGAGGTTGGCGTTTTCATTAAGGTGACGAGAAAAAGTGGAATAGGATTTTTATATTTCCTCATCACCTATTGAGCGTTCACTACATCATAACCTCGGTTGGTCAAGGTCAAGGTATAAATGGCTGGTTTGATAGTAGAGTTGAGTCTCGGAACTACTCAAACTTCCTTACCTCAAATATGTGTTGGATTAATATCTCTATGTAAGTCCAGAGCTTGGAGTTGAAGAATGAGCAGAGACCGACGCCGACTCATCAGTAAAGATGATAGGAATACGTTCCTTGTCGATGACGTGAAGAAGTTGGCTGACGGGAGGAATTGCAGGATGCTAGAGTAAGAGTACTCAGACGTTCTTGATCATGAGATTTCTTAATGGTAGTCCTGGCATGCGGTATGAGTGTCGAGGTGGTTCCAGATGTCCAATATATTGTAGTATAGGTATGGTGGAATTCGAAGGTGAGTCCAAAATTTACGTCCTTTGGTAGAAATAGGAGTCCTGAGATAGGGAAGATTCTGATCTTCATGAAGATGTGCGATGCGAGCGTCTCGACTATGGCCGGTAATGTTGTGTGCAGCTTTGTTCTGAACGATCTGTAATTTGTTGCGGTGTGTTGGAGCAGAAATAGACAAACTTGATGTCCATAGAGTATGATGGATCGGATGTACAACTTATAGAGGTGAACTCTAGTATGATGGTGAAGTTGATGTGAGTGCAATAAGCTATAAATAGCTATAAGTCGTTGTGTGTTTATTTATTTATTTACTTATTTAACAATCTAACTCCAACAGGGACGATCATCCCCAATTATAGGAGCTTTTCCTACAATTGATTTACAATTTAACTTATAGTTAAGCAAAAAGAAAAAATACACATAATATACACAAAGAATTTTAGAAAAGAATATAAAAAAATAATCATAAATATATAAATACAATTTTACATACACACACTTATATATTGTTTGATAAACAGTTTATATATAAATACTTCACCTTCACACATATAAACATACGTTCTACACTGTTTACATATTTACCTTTCATATACATTCAAAATTTTGCAGCTATGTATTAGAATTAATTTATATTTTTAATGCGTTTTGCATAATAATATTGTACTTGTTAACATTGAAAGTGAAATCCAAATCATGATTTCTTACCATGTCATTGTAGTAGCTTAATATTCTGAACAGTCGTGAATTTTTATAACGGTTCGTCTTAGGTATTTTATTTACGAAAAAGTTCCGTGATTTAAGTTACATTGACCTGCATTAAAGTACATCTGTTTCAAAATGTCCCTACTTTCAATGTTTCCATTCATAAGTTTATAAAGAAACATTTGTTCATGTAATCTGCGCCTTTTATGTAACGGGATAAACTGAAATTCCTGTAATATTTCATTATAAGAAATTCCCATTCTATACGATGAAAAATTATATTTCTTATAAAAAAGGAAACGTAAAAATTTTTTCTGAATATTTTCTATTTGTCTCTGATAAGAAGTATAATTCGGTGACCAAATTATAGACCCATACTCCAGTTTAGTTCTAACAAGATTATAATACAACAGTTTAATAGCCTCTAAATTTGTAAAGTTTCTTGTATTTCTAATAACGAAACCTAGTTTTTTATATGCTTCTGCCATAATAATTTCAATATGATCATTAAACGACATCTTATTATCAAAAACAATACCAAGGTCTTTAACTTGATGTTTCTTTTCGAGTTCAACATTATTCAAAAAATACTTGTAGTTCTGTATGTTTTTATAAGTTCCAAACCTTACATAATGGCATTTCTTTACATTTAGTTCTATATAATTATCTTTACTCCATTCAAATATGGCATTTATATCTTCTTTATATCTTTTTGTGGCGATTGTTGAGAGATGATGGAAAGTAAGCTTGGGATCGAGGTAAATGCCGAGATAGCGGACTCCTGGTTGAGGGATGAGGTGTTGATGCTGGAGAGTTATGTTGATTGCTGAATAAACTCGGCCTTTGAAAAACTGAACTAATTTTGTTTTATCGGCATTCATTTTGCTGCGCCATTTTGTAGTCCAATCAACTAGAAGATCCAAATGTCGCTGGAGCCAAATTTGGGCACAACGTAAATTGCGATGGAATGTGAAGGAAACCGTGTCATCTGCAAATATAGCCATCAGAAACTGAGGAATGGTGGTTATTAAGTTGTATACAAGTTGTACAGAAGGGGAGCCAAGAAAGATCCCTGAGGTACTCCAGCAGTAGTCGGACGAGGCGTAGAAATTGCTATAAAAATTTCACTGAGAATATACGTTGATGTACCTAAGAAGTATTGGGAATGCTTTCGTCAATATCTGATGCTGTGTGCAATGGCGAGCCTAAATTGACTATAGAGTTTAATTGCTGGCGATAGAGATCTCAGTTAGTGCTCCGCGATGGTCGCGAAACAATATGTTGGATGGTGGTTTGTTTGTGTAAAGTCTATCGGTGCGAATGGCATCGTAGTTACGTAGTGTGAAGCTAGTTGGTGGTTTCTGCCACGTTTCAGAAAGTAACGCGATGTCTATGTTTCTTTCATGAAGAAAGTGTTGAAAGAGAATTTTCTGACGTTTAACACCTTCGGCATTCCAAAATATCATATGTATTTGTCTCTGGCGCTTAGTCTGATCCCGTGTAACGTGGGTTCCTGTCACCACGGCATGGCGCGTCCTCAGGTTGCGGATCGAGGAGAAGGCCTCTAGATATAGAGGTTAGCTGCGAATATACTGAATAAGCAGTCGCGGACAGACGACTAGGAGTGGTCCTCCAGCTTGGGGGTTTGGGTAAGGCTAACACCCTCATCCTGTAAAAAAAGGTACTTGTTCAGAAACATTCACAAAAGCCTCGGACAAGGACTGATAACTTGGCACGACATCGGCAAAAGAAAATGGACATGAGATTTGGAACTTGGAATATTAGAAGTCTTTATAGGGCAGGCGCGTTAAAATCTGTAACGAGTGAGTTAGAGAAATACAGGATGGACTTAGTAGGAGTTCAGGAAGTTAGGTGGGAAGGAAATGGATCTGAGAATTCCGGAAATTTTACGTTCTTTTACGGGGAAGGAAATAAAAATCACCAGTTAGGAACAGGGTTTTTCGTTCACAAACGAATATTACCAGCAATTAAACGGGTTGAATTTGTTACTGACAGACTTTCTTTTATTACTCTTAAGGGACGGTGGTGTGATATTATTGTTTTAAATGTACATGCTCCAACTGAAGATAAGGGTGACGATATAAAAGATAGTTTTTACGAAGAAGTGGAACGGATATTTGACCAACTCCCGCGATACCATATGAAGGTTCTATTAGGGGATTTCAATGCGAAGGTAGGACGAGAGGATATTTTCAAACCGATTATAGGGAACGAAAGTTTGCATAAGGAAAGTAATGACAACGGTGTTAGACTCGTGAACTTTGCAACATCCAAAAACCTAATCGTGAAGAGTACAAAATTCCCACATCGCGACGTTCATAAATACACTTGGACATCACCAGACGGAAAAACACATAATCAAATTGATCACGTTTTAGTAGATAGAAGAAGACAATCTAGCATAATTGACGTCCTGTCGTTTAGAGGGGCTGATTGTGACACTGATCACTACCTGGTAGTAGCGATAATACGGGAGAGATTATCGTTGAATAAAGGTAATATTCAATGTCCGAAAACGGAGAGATTTAATTTAAAGAAATTAGAAGAGAGCCAGGTAAGAGAGGAATACCAGATTGAAGTTTCGAATAGATTCGCGGTTTTAGAAGACTCGGAGTGCACTAGTGTTGAGGATACTTGGATTGAAATTAGAGATAGCATTAAAAGTTCAGCAATAGAAAAATTGGGACACGCGGAAATACGTAGGAACAAACCATGGTTCGACCAAGAATGCATTAAACTAGCAGAGAAGAGAAAACAGGCAAAATTACGGTGGCTACAAAATCCGAATGAAACAACTACACAAAATTTCGCAGATATCAGGCGGAAAACTTCCAAAACTTTTAGAACAAAGAAACGGGATTTTTTGAAAGCTAAAATTAAGGAACTTGAAGATAATAGTAAAAATAAAAATATTCGGGACATGTATAAGGGGATCAGCGAATTTAAGAAAGGCTATCAACCTCGTGCTTATATATTAAAGAAATCTGACGGAACAGTTCTCACCGATACGGATAGCCTCTTAAATAGATGGAAAGATTTCTTTGACGATTTGCTGAACACGCAGCCAAAAACTAATGTGCGTGGAGAAAAGGAGATACACACCGCAGAACCGTATATTCCAGAACCCAATCGAATAGAAGTGGAAGCCGCTATAAAGAAATTGAAGAAACACAAATCTCCGGGTGTAGATGAAATTCCGGCTGAGTTAATTTTAGCTGGAGGCGAAAAATTGTGGAACAAGATGCACAAACTCATTCTCCTTATCTGGAACAAGGAAGAATTGCCACAAGAGTGGAAAGAATCAATCATTGTTCCAATTCACAAGAAAGGCGACAAAACTGACTGTAATAATTATCGAGGCATTTCTCTTCTGTCAACATCCTATAAAATCCTTTCAAATATTCTGTTAGCAAGACTGACCCCTTACGCAGATGAAATTATTGGAGATTATCAGTGCGGATTTAGACGAAATCGATCAACTATCGACCAAATATTTACCATTCACCAAATACTCGAAAAGAAGTGGGAATACAATACCCCGGTACATCAACTATTTATTGATTTTAGAAACGCTTACGACTCGGTTAGGAGAGAAACATTATACAACGTTCTTACAGAACTTGGAATACCGAGAAAGCTAATTAGATTAATTAAGGTATGTTTAAGTGAATCCCAAAGTAAAGTCCGGGTAGGAAAATTTTTGTCCACGAGCTTCCACATCGAAAATGGCCTGAAACAAGGAGATGCGTTGTCGCCATTATTATTTAACTTTGTGCTTGAATACGCTATAAGGAAAATCAAAGATAGCAACCAGGGCCTAGAGTTGAACGGCATTCACCAGGTTATGGCATATGCTGATGATGTAAATTTAATAGGGGATGATAGGAGAACAGTAGAAATAAATGCAGAGATCTTATTAAACGCTTGCAGGGACATGGGTTTAGAAGTAAATGAAGAGAAAACTAAATACATGGAAGTGCGTCGGGACCGTAATACGGCAAATTGTGGAGGCGTTAAAATATTAAATAATGCTTTTGATAAAGTGGATACTTTCAAATATTTAGGATCAATATTAACAGACGAAAATCATATTCACGAAGAAATTAAATGTCGACTAAAAGTAGGGAATTCGTGTTACTATTCGGTTCAAAATCTCTTGTCGTCGCGAATTCTGTCGAGGAATTTGAAGCTTAAAGTATATAAAACGATAATCATGCCTGTTGTTCTGTATGGGTGTGAAACATGGTCGCTTACTCTGAGGGAAGAACATAGACTGAAAGTATTTGAGAACAGGATCCTGAGAAGAATATTCGGACCCAAGAGGAACGAGAATGGGGAATGGCGGAAGCTTCATAACGAGGAACTATATAGTTTATACGGTTTACCCAACATTGTTAGGGTCGTCAAGTCTAGGAGGCTTAGGTGGGCAGGTCATGTAGCTAGAATGGAAGAAAGTAGAAACGCTTTCAAAGTCTTGACTGGTAGACCCATAGAAAAACGACCATTAGGAAGACCTAGGCGCAGATGGGAGGACAATATTAAGATGGATCTCGCAGAGATAGGAATACAAAGTAGAAACTGGATGCAATTAGCTAAGGATAGAAGTCAGTGGAGAGCTTTTGTGAACGCGGCACTGAACCTCCGGGTTCCATAGGCCATAGAGTTAGTTTTAGTTAGTTAGTTAGCTTAGTCTGATCCATCATCAGAGATGTCCACTACTAAGTTCATGAAGATTGTGATCTTTTCTATAGTATCTGTAGCTGCCTTGAATTTGCTGATTGCTTGTTTGAGTTTAACAAGAATTTTGGAGAGATGTAATCCTTTAAATAGGTCCAGAAGTTCTTTAACAGTAGATGCAAAATGACTTGTAGTGGAAGGACCCGGGCAAATCGAATCAGTTGTAGGAGACGTTGTGACTTTCTTAGCGTAGGTGGACGAATTGTTGGTAGTAAAGTTGGATGAAGAATCTTGAGCATCTAGCATCTCTTGAGCGTGTTTCCTTTTTTGCCTTTTGGTGTGTTTCTTTTTCTTTTTTAAAGACAACGCAACCTCTGTAATATGCAGGGTGATTGTCTCTACAGTTACAGCAATATGCATCCTCATCTCTGGTTTTCTTTGTGCAGGTGGAACTGAAATGCATCTCTTTACATTTGAGACAACGAGGAGTCGCGTGAAATGTTTGCTGACCATGGCCCAATCGTTGACATCTAAAACATTGAAGAAATTCAGCAGATTTGTAGCGTTCAATTTTGACAGGATAACTGAGAATGTATTGGCAATTGTACATGGATTGTGCTTCTTTGCTTTTTTCCAATGGGACTAAGAAAAGACGAAGAAGAATGCCACTGCCATCAAATTTGCTTTTCCCTTTCATTTGCGTAACCTTTATTACTGGAAATTCTTGATCTATTAAATGCTGGTAAATGTCTTCCGTGGTGGTGTCAATACGCAATTGACGTATTACTGCTTTGACAGCTTGATCGGTTGGTCTAGTTTCAGTGGCGTATTAATTTCAACTTTCTTTATACAGGTAAAATATAATCAGGTTATCATAATCGCCTTTAGTGCTGCATGTGAAGCGTATAAAGACTTGTGCTTGAAAGTTTTTATGTTGTATTTTTGCGAATCCCCACCAGGCTATTTCTGAGGTGGAATTTTTCCTTTACTCCATAAATGTACAGACATTTGGGAGTGTTAGGATGTAACATCTTATTTTAACGATTTACTACTTTTTTAATGGTGTCTTCAATTTTTTGAGATGTATCTGTTAGGGTCTCTGTGTGAGAATCAGTGGCCTCGCTGAAAGAAGCAAACTTATTTTTGTTCTGAAAGTCAACTCTAGATTGAATTCCTGATAAGGGATTAATATGGCGACAACGGCAAATCTTCATAGGTTTAGGTTGCTTAAATGGGGCATCCTTAGTAGCATCTGTCTCTAATTCTTCAGATGATAAATCTGTATATTCAACATTAGAGTCAATTTGGGAAACCATTTTGGTTTCAGTTTGATGCATATTTGAAGATGAGGTGTTGCATGCAGTCAGTGCAGTTGAAGAATGAGAATTCATGTAGGGCGGAATCTATCCTAACGTACTATATTTGTATTAAAGTTTGGGATCTCGAAAGAGAGGCGATCTTGACGTTTATGAAGCAACAGGGGAGTAATGCCTAGAAGTTGTTTAGAATTGCCTGTGATATTCAACGTGTGTTTGTCCGGGAGCAGAAGTTTATGAAATTTAGTTGATTTATTGAGTTTTTCTTTGTTCTTTTAATTTTCGCGCCAAATTTGATGAACAGCGATATAGGTACTGCTCAGTGTGAACTGAGCTGTTATTATCTCGGTTATTCATTGGCTTGTCTTGAGGGTGTTGGAGATCTGAGTTCCGGGTTCAATTGTGATTCCTTGCCTCTAAATTGAATGCTTGGTAAATGAAGTGAGAGCAATTAATTGAGATTCCAAAACGCAACTGACGCAGCTTTAGTTGTATTTTTTTTTCTCAGGTGCTGTGCTGTATGTTGGTAAGCCCTAAATGTTTTCACAGGAGTGGTAGAAATTTGGCATAAATGTTCCTTGTAGCTGGGAGATTTATGATGGAGACTTCAAGAGATTCCAGGACTTGAGGCTGGATTTTTTCGTATGGTAGATGAGTTTTAATTACAATGGCCGTGCCTGCTTTTGGAGTTGGGCGATCGTTTCTAATGAGGTTATAATTCCGTAATTACCAAGTGATGTGTGGTTTTAGAAATGTTTCTTGGAATAATGCTAGGTCTATGTGGTTGGTCTGAAGGAAGTGATTTAATTCACGTTTTTGATTGCAAATGCCTTCTGCATTCCAGATCATCATCCTGAGATTGTGGCGTGGGTATCTAATTGCAGCCATTATGTAAGATATTCACAATAGTTTCAACAATGATTGTGATTTTACTGAACGTGTGAGTAGCAGCTTTAATTTTGTTGATTCCTGATTTGATTTTTTTCGACAAGCTGTGCAAGGTGGAGCCCCTTAAACAGGTCTAAAACTTCTTGGCCTTGTGGTCACCTGAGAAGGTCACACAGTATGCTGGTTGGTTCCGATCAGTTTTGTAGCAGTCCTTAGTATGATGTAAGAACTTCCATTTTAAGCAGCGTCGGTTGGCATGACAGGTTGACTGCGAATAGCCTAGGCGCTGGCAGTTATAACATTGTAGATATTCAAGTGGACTATGTGGTTCGATTTCGATCCTGTAGCTCAGCAAGTATGGAAGTTCATAGATTGACTGGTTGGTTTCACTTTTTGAGAGTGTGACAAGAAACACTGGTAGAGGCACTCGTTCATCAGACAGTTTGGTTTCCTTCAAGCTGGGTGACTTCAGGTGAAATGTATTCCTGATGAATTAGATCCTGTTTAATGTCTTCCACTAACGTATCAAAAGGTAGATTTCTTATGACAACTTTCAGTTGTTTTCTTCTTCTTTGGTACTTCTGTAGTGTAGTGATATTGAGATTGTTTACAATAGGCTTCCACACGATCTTATGCTTCAATGGTGTCACATTGCAAACAAATAGTATCACCAGCGTGTGTTGACTTTATTTTGCCTGGGCAGGCATCTTTGAGACTTTTTGTGAGTTTATAATTTTCTTTGACACCATATATAGTGATGGATTTCAGTTTTGTAGACTTGGTGATGGGTTTTTGCTTAGTGGAAGAAGATGTCGCTTCTAGCATAGTAATATCATTTGGAGCATCATTGGAAGTGGATCCTGAACGAGATCCATATCTCTTTCATCTTGTGCATTTCGTAAGAGAGAAAATTTTTTATGCGAAAATTGGACGATAGACTCGATAATTGAAGAATGACGAGTGGGGCGCCGTCTTTTGTTTTTTCTGGTGCTAGTGTCGCTATAAGTTCCTTCAGGATCATCCGTTTTCATTTCAGATTCTTCGGATGAAAAGTTGGAAGCAGTATCCTTTAGTAATTAACTTGATGGCTGAACTCCAGGGAGGCAGTGGGCCCGGCCAGTCTTGATGATGATGCTCATCAGTGGTAGTATTCTCTAGTTGAAGGGGCACTTGGCCGAGAGCTGTATATTGATAACCCATTCTTTGTTCCGGTGGTTGTATAGGTGCCGAGAGACTAATCATATTCAGGGCCAAATAGACTATATTTCCTTGAATTTGATGAGTGGGCTCCAATGTGTGCGAAACTGCTTCTTTATTTTCGCTTTTTTACTATGAGAAATACCAGAAAACATAAGCGCGGGAAAATAACGATGGCGCGGGAATTTCTAGGGAGCAGCTATATAGTGTGTCCGTCACTAACGATCTCCTCTTTTTATCGTTGGTCAAGGGAAGGGAAGGTTATCCTGACTAGTTCTTCGAATCAGAGTACAAGGTAAAATACCTTTGCCTCTTATTTGATGTAGGACTCATTTGAAGTGATCTCATTTGTGTTAATTGGTGAATCAATAACTGTCGTTGATTCTTTTGTGTAAGTGTTATGTGTTTGTGGTCTCAGATATGTGTGTGTAATTTTTATTTGTTGTGTTATTTTATTTGAGTTGCTTCCTTTGCTCTTTCCTTATGATTTCATGCGTGGTGATCGGCTTGGCTTAGCGATTGGCTGATTGTGGTAAATTGAAGAGATGCCCAAGAAAAGATGTCAAGGTGGCTGAGGTCTGGCATAAATTTGACGATGTGCTGGTACATGTCCATTGCGGTTGAGTATATCATGTGATCTTTGAAGCGAATTCCAGAAATTTCTTCTGCCTTTGCAAATGACTTCATCAAAATATGGGAGATCCAGATCTTTATGTACCTGCGCGATACGAGTGTCACGGGACTGACCGATGATTTGTCGAGCAGCGAAGTTTTGTACTGTTTGGAGTTTGGCTCGGTAGGAACGAGCTGCATGATGCCATACTGGGGTTGCGTAGAGCATTAGGGAGAGTATCATCATACAGTAAATATGTTTCTTCGTGTCCAAAGTCAATTGAGGTGAGGGAAGTAGGCAAGGCAATCTGCCAAGTCGCTGACGAGCACGCAGAACGAGAGATAGGAGATGTTTGCGAAATGTAAGTTTCCGGTCTACCTGGTGTTCTAAGTATTTGGTAGATGTAACTTGCTGTAGTTGTTGACCATGAAAAGTTGAGTGGACAGGATTGTCCGATCGATGATTTGAGAAAACTATTACAGCGTTTTTTTTCAGGATTTATGCCTATTCGCCAGCGCGTGGTCCATTCTTCGATGCGATGAAGATGACGTTGCATCCATACCTGAGTGTTTTTGATGTTTCTGCTGGAAGCAAACAGAGCCGCATCGTCTGCGAATGTAGATGTAAAGATATTCAATGTCGTCGGAAAATCTGCAGTGTACAGGCTATAAAGAAGCGGCGACAGACATGAACCCTGTGGAACGCCTGCTTTGATTTGAAGTAGCTCCGAGTATGAGAATTCGTAACGCACCTGAAATCGGCGGTTTGCGAGGAATGCCTGGATGACAACTATGAGATGAGGTGGAACGTCAAATTCTTGAAGTTTATACAGAAGAAAATCATGCCAGACTCAGTCGAATGCTCGAGTAACATCTAAAAATACTCCTGTTACAACCTCTCGGTTGTTTAGGCTTTGGATGATTCTTTCGGTGACTCTCGTAAGCTGGGCTGTTGTGCTGAATATTGGTCTGAATGCAAACTGGTGTGGAGGTATCAGATGATGTTCTTCAACAAAGTATAGCAGTCTTCTATGAAGCAAACATTCTATTATTTTACTCAAGTGGCTGAGTAGACTTATCGATCCGTGGTTCTGGGGAAAGAAAGTTTTTTTCCAGTCTTGGATGGTAGCTAGCTTCCATGATTGTGGATAGTATCCTAACTTTAGTATGGCATTGAAGATCCTGCACAATAAAACAGAGAGTTTTCCCTGAGCTTTCTTCAATGCAAGTGGAGAGATGTGATCTGGACCTGCTGCTTTATGATTTTGTTGCTTTTTAATTACTGTTTAAATCTCTTTAGGTTTGCTGAGCAGGTGAGGTGCAAGATCTCGAGGTGGAGCTCTGGTCCTTAAATAGCGGTGTACCCTTCGAATGTGAAGTTCGTCTGTATGCTCGTAGTTTGCTTGAAACTTATTTTCCAATCGATGAGCGAAAGTGTTAGCTTTCTCTTCAGAATTGAAGACAAGTCCTCTGGGTCCATGAAGCGGTATGTTTAGTGCCTTGTGATGATAAACTGCGTACCAAATGCCAGAAGTGATGATTAACTGTGGAGTAAGATCGAAGGCGATTGTTCCAGTTCACTTCCTGAATAGGTGGAGACGTAATTTCAGTTTCCAAGATAGGAAGTTATATAAGGATTTGAATGTAGGATGGCGCAGCTCTTGTCATTTCTTCCGAGCCCGTGTTTTGAATGAGGCTATGATTGAAGTGCGGTGATCATCGCTTGAGGTTGGCGTAGTAGTTCGGACAGAGGCACCAAGTGCTTGTCTTGATGTTTCGATTCGTCTGAGTACCGGGTTCAACTTGTGATCCCTTGTCTTTTAGTTGAGTGGTTAGGTAATTGAGGTTCGTAGCAATTGAATGAGGTTCAAAAGCGCAACTAACGCAACTTTAGTTCGAATTGTTTTTTTTTATTATGTTGCGTCCGGTATGCTGGTAAGCCCTAGAGGTTGTTACAGGGGTGGTTGAGGTTTGGCATAGATGTAACTTGTTGCTGGTAGATGTCCGATAGATTGGAGGATTGGGTGTGGTGCGTTGCGAAGTTTGTCGCAGAATCGTCTCGAGTATATGTGCATCTGTCGTCTATGTAAGTCATACCTGTGTCCACATGCGGTTGAGCAATCCGGGTATCTCTGGTGTGGCCGGTGGTGATGCGGAGAGCATAATTTTGTATTATTTTAAGCTTCTTCTTATTGATTTTCGCTGCGTGTTGCCATGCTGGGTGGGCGTATAGTAAAGTTGGTTGAATCATCTGTTTGTAAATGTGCAGTTTGGTTGAGAGGTGGAATACAGGTGAGCGGAGCAAGCAGGCCATAGCTTGGAGTCTGTTTTGTGCTGTTGTAGCAGTATTTTGTAGATGTAGTTTGAAGGTTAATTTTCTATCTAGGTAGATTCCCAGGTAGCGGACGCCGTTAGCATGAGGTAGCACATGGTTGTCGAAGTAGAGATTCACTGGTGGAGGATTTCTGTGCTTTGCGAAGTGAAGTACAGTGGTTTTTGCGGGGTTTATTCGGATTCTCCATTTGGCGGTCCAATCTTCTAGATGGTTAAGTTGGCGTTGCATCCAGAGTTTGGTAAATTTGAGATTGCGATGTCTGGAGATGAAGGCCGTGTCGTCTGCGAAGGTTGCTGCGATGGTATGTGATATTGTTGGGAGATCTGCGGTGTAGAGGTTGTATGGTAGTGGTGAGAGGCTGGAACCTTGTGGAACTCCTGCTTGGATGTGATACTGTGTTGATAGTGCCTGCTCCGTGACGAACTTGAAAATGGCGATGATGGAAAAATGAATCCACCAATTTTAAATAATAAGATGAAAAGCCGAATCGGTATAACTTGTAGAAGAGGCCACCATGCCAGACTCTGTCAAACGCTTTTTCAACATCGACAAATACAACAAGTGCTTGTGATTTGTCGTTAAAGGTCTGAGTGATAAATTCTACTATTCGGGTGAGCTGGACAGCTGGGTGAGTGATGTGAGGTGTGCTGAAGTGTTGACGGAAGGCGAACTGATGTGATGGTAAAAGTTGACGGTTATTGGCAATGGTGAGCATTCTAGAGTGAAGTAGTCGTTCCATGATTTTTCCAATGTGGGAAAGTAGACTGATCGGGCGGTAGTTTTGTGGAAAGAGTGGGTTCTTTCCTGGTTTGGGCAACATGCAGATGATGGCGTTCTTCCAGGTGGACGGGAAGTGACCAGTCTTGAGCATAGCATTAAAAATTTTAGTGAGTAAGATGCAGCATTTCCTGGGGCCGTGTTGCAGTGAACAGGTAGTAATGTGATCTGCTCCAGCGGCCTTGGTAGGATTTAAGTTCTTCATGATGCGTGCAATTTCACGAGGTGTGCAGAGCTCATTTGGAGGAAGAGGTTCAGCTGGAAATGATTGACGGAGGAATCCATGGACTTGTCTGATGGTGCGCTCGTCAACAGTTTTAGCATTTGGTTGAAATTGATTTTCTAGTTGCATGGCGAAGACATCTGCTTTGTCCTGATCGTCAAAAACAAGGCCTCTGGGACCATGCAATGGTTAATGCTGTTGTTGAGCCGGTTTCGCAAAAGCTCGTAGAAGTTTCCAGAATTCCTTATTAGGTGTTGTGAAAGAGCGATGCTGGGAATCCCATTGCTGGATCTGGATGCGCTGTATTCGCTTGTGAATCTTCTGTTGGCGTAGTTGTACAGTCGTTTGAAAGCCGGAATGTTGTGTTTCTGTCAGATCTTGCGTGCCCAGTTTTTGAGAGAAATTAGAGCTGTGCTGCGTCGGTCATCTGGGTGTTGCTGATGAACAGACGAAAAGGAGGAAGCATAGGCACTTTTAATAGTTGCAGTCAACTGTTGTATTGTTTGATCGATTTCATCCGGGGTAGTTAGTGGAAGTTGCAAGTTAATCATGCTATGGAGACGTTGTCAATATTGATCCCAGTCGGTGTGGGTCGGTGGTGGCAGGCGTGTCTGTGGGGTATGGTGCTGATGCTGAATAGACATTGTGATTGGGTTATGGTCTGACGCTAATGCAGGAATGGAAATTGGATATTCTGTGACGGTGACGTTTGCATAGATGGCATATCCAAGACGCCGGAGAGCATCGATGGCGCGGAAAATGAGTTGTTTCCTTAGGTGCCGTGACCAGAAGATCAAATGCCACAAGATGAGCCTCTAAGGTAATGCCAGTTCTATTGCGGACTTTGGAATTCCAATGTGGGTGTTTGGCGTTGAGGTCGCCTGCTATGAAGACACGTGGACCGAGTTGAAGTTTGCACAATCTTCGATCACCAGTGGACGAGGCGGAGATTTGTGTGCTGAGACAATGAATAGTTGATATTGTGGTAAGAGAAGTTTGATGATAGAGATTTCGAGAGATTCCAGAACGGGAGGCTGGACTTCTTCGTATGGAATATGAGTTTTGATTGCTATGGCCGTGCCGCCTTTTGGAGTTGGACGGTCGTTTCTGATGAAGGCGTAGTTCCGCAATTTCCAAGTGATGGGTGGCTTGAGAAATGTTTCCTGGAATAAGGCAATGTCTATGTGGTTGGTCTGGAGAAAGTGATTTAATTCATGTTTTTGATATCGAGTGCCTTCTGCATTCCAAATCATCATCTTGAGATAGTGACCTGGAGATCTAATTGCAGCCATTGTCTAAGATATCCACAATAGTTTCAACAAGTATGGTAATTTTACTGAACGTTTCTCTTGCACCTTTAATTTTGTTCAACCCTGATTTTATTTTTGCAAGAAGCTGGGCAAGTTGTAGCCCCTTAAACAGTTCTAGGACTTCTTTCAAAGTGGAGCCGATGCTCGACATAGAGAAAGTGTCATCTGCATTGTTGGATGGAGTAGTTTTTCCTGAAAGACGCTTTGCATAATTAGGTTTCGTAGGTGCCGAATATGTTGATGAAGACGTTGAGAATGATTGAGGATCGGACGTGGTTCGTGAAGGAACTCTTCCTGGAGGTTTTGCAGGGTCTGTAGTCGTATTTTGCTGGTTTCGTCTTGCTTTTTCCTGGAGAAAGATGGGGCCTCCTCTTAAGTTGGCCGGATGATCACCTGAGCAATTCACACAGTATGCCGGTTGTTTCCGATCTGTTTTGGGACAGTCCTTGGTATGGTGTGAGTACTGGCATTTTAAACAACGGAGGTTTGCATGGCAGGTTGACTGTGATTGACTGAGGCTCTGACAGTTTTAGCATTGCAGATATTCTGGTGGTCGATACGGTTCTATTTTGATTCGGTAGCTCAGCCCGAATGGAAATTCATATATTTGTTGGTTTGTTGCACTTTTTGGTAGTGTGGCGAGAAAGAGTGGTAAAGGCACTCGTTCATCATACATCTTGATTTTTCCTTAAAGTTCAGTAACTTCTGGGGAAATAAATTCCAGATCAATAAGATCTTGTTTGATATCTTCTACTAATGTGGCGGAATGTAGCTTCCGTATAACAACTTTTATTGGCTTATTCTTCTTTGGGACTTCCGTCGCATACTGATACTGAGCTTGTTTGCAGAAGGCTTCCACTCTGTCATATGCTTCTATGGTTTCACATTGGAATCGAATAGTGTCTCCAGCATGTGATGCATGCAGCTTGAAGACTCTTCGTGAGTTCGTATTTTTCTTTAACACCATATATGGTTATGGCTGTTGGTTTTGTTGGCTTGGTGGAAGATGTTTGTTTGCTATAGGAAGACATCTCGTCTTGCATGGAAATGTCAGGTAGAGCCTTGTTTGAAGAGGGATCCTGTGTGTGATCCCTATCATTTCCATCTCGTGTATTTCTTAAGGGTGAAAATCTATTCTTGTGAGAAAATTGTACTATAGACTCAATATTTGAAGATTGATGACTTAAGCGCATTCTTTTGTATTGTCTGGAGCGAGGTTTGCTGAAAGTTCCATCAGGATCATCCATTTGCATACCATTTTCGTCGGATGAGACAATGGAAGCAGAATCCTGTGGTAACGAAGTTGGTGTCGGATTTCCAGGGGAGCAGTGGGCCCGGCCAGTCTTGAGGATGATGCTGATCATTACTAGTAGTCTCGTGTTGAAGCGGCACTTGACCAAGAGTAGTGTATTGAAAACTTATTTGAGGTTCCGTTGATTGTGAAGGTGTATGAAGACTATCCATGTTCAGAGCCAAATTGGCTGTATTTGCTTGTATATGATGAGAGGGCTCCAACTTGTGCGAAGCCGATCGTTACGTTAGCTTTTACACGATAAAAATGACTAATATTTTCATCAAAAAAGAAAAGTGCGAGAAAAATTTCAAAAGAGCAGTGATATAGTGCGTCCGGCACGAAATAACTCAGCTCTTAGTATGACAGACATTATAGAAAAATTTATATCACCTGATGGGGAATCAACTTAGATTTTCTGCTTGGAAGATGATCGATGTAGATAGATCGTGGTTCAGCAGATCTGATAGATTCACTCAGTAGATGATAGATGACAACCACATAGATGATTGATAGGTAGAGACATAGATAGAGAGATAGATATCGTGAGACCAACCAACCAACTTAAATGACGGGTTAATATAGCTATTGAGTGCCGAAACTGGGATGTCCCTTACCTCGCATATATGGTAGATGTTTGTCTTGATCTGGAGCTGAGATCTTGAAGCTGTAGAAAGGTCGGAGACCGACGCCGACACAGTGTAGAATTTTTTTAAGGTGCCTGAGACATGAGATAGATGTTGCGTATTGGGTGCAAATGGCCGATGGTCTGCAGATGAGGTTCAGGTGAAGTTTGAAGTTTCTCCCAAAATCTGCGTGTGTGAAGATTTGCTACGTCCTGTAGGTGCTGAAGATTGAGATCTTCGTGGAGTTGACAGATTCGGGTGTCCCGAGAATGTCCTGAGATTATTCTTGCTGCTCGATTTTGCCCAACCTGTAAGTGATGTAGGTGACTTGGTGCAGCAGTAGCCCAGACTGGGTGACCATATAGCATTAAGGAGCGTATGAAGGTGTTGTAGAGGGTCAGTCGAGTTGCGAAGGTAAGCTGATATGAGAAAAGCAGAGTGAAGATGGCAAGACAACGCTGTCGGGCTAGAAGTGCTGTATCTTCGAGATGTTTCTTGAAGGTTAGTTTGTTGTCTAAATAGATTCCAAGATACTTCACACCTGGATGTGGCTGGATACGTTGATGGTCCATGTGAATGTAGATTTGTTGACGTGGCCGTCTTCTGGTGAAATGGATCAGTTTGGTTTTGTCTGCGTTATTTTTATTCGCCATTTGTTGGTCCAATGTATGAGCAAATCCAGACGACGTTGGAGCCAGATCTGAGTGTAATGGAGATTGCGGCTTAATGTAAAGATGGCTGTATCATCTGCGAAAGTGGCGAGCATTGAGTTGATGGTAGTAAGAATGTCTGCCGTGTACAGGTTATACAAAATGGGTGCTAAACATGAACCTTGAGGAACGCCGGCGGTGATAAGTCGTTCAGTCGAGATGGCTTGTAGATGTTTGACTTTGAAGGTTAGTCGTTGCAGAAAGGAATTCAGAATAACGATGTATGTGAGTGGTAGTTGAGCTTGACGGAGCTTGTAGATAAGGCCAGCATGCCACACTTTATCAAAGGCTTTTTCAACGTCCAGAAAAATGCCTAGCGTGTGAGCTTTATCGTTGAAATTGTACCTGATGCGTTCTACGATGCGAAGCAGTTGTGGAGTGGTACCATGGCCTGGACGAAACCCAAACTGATGATCTGGTAAGAGACGGTGTGCGATGACATATCGTTGTAGACGAAAGTGCAGCAGGCGTTCAATGAGTTTGCTCAGATGAGAAAGGAGACTGATCGGTCTGTAATTTTGAGGAAAGCGGGCGTCTTTGCCAGGCTTCAGGAGCATGACTATTATTTCTTCTTACCAACAGGTTGGGAAGTATTCAGTTCGTAGTAAAGCGTTGAAGATTCTGCAGATTTGGACGGCAGCCTTCCTTGGAGCATATTTTAGAGCTGCAGATGAAATGTCGTCAAGCCCAGCCGCTTTGTTCGGATTCAATGAGCGAAGGAGTGAAGAAACTTCCCTTGGAGTGGTTAGCATGGAGGCTTCAAGTTAATGATGTGGTAGATCAATGCTGTTGTAGGTGTGGACCTGGTGAATTGTATCTTCATCATATACTGCGGAAGGAGGTGAAAATTGGAGTTCTAAAGTATCTGCAAATGCTTGTGCCTTAGTGTCATCTGTGAAGTTAAGTCCGTTCGCACCATGTATG